>NW_028142123.1:0-183301 GCF_055691185.1 Crinia signifera
TCAACGTTATCTTGTTCACACAATGCCTACAAGTCTAAATCTGCATGTTCAGCCTTCTAGCTCTTTTCGTTAAGGAGATATTGCAAAGCATTTGGAAAAAATGTCAACGCGGTTTTCTCTAAGGCGGAATAAGCTGGGGCCGATTTTTCAACGTTATCTTGTTCACACAATGCCTACAAGTCTAAATCTGCATTTTCAGCCTTCTAGCTCTTTTCGTTAAGGAGATATTGCAAGGCATTTGGAAAAAATGTCAACGCGGTTTTCTCTAAGGCGGAATAAGCTGGGGCCGATTTTTCAACGCTATCTTGTTCACACAATGCCTACAAGTCTAAATCTGCATTTTCAGCCTTCTAGCTCTTTTCGTTAAGGTGATATTGCAAAGCATTTGGAAAAAATGTCAACGCGGTTTTCTCTAAGGCGGAATAAGCTGGGGCCGATTTTTCAACGCTATCTTGTTCACACAATGCCTACAAGTCTAAATCTGCATTTTCAGCCTTCCAGCTCTTTTCGTTAAGGAGATATTGCAAAGCATTTGGAAAAAATGTCAACGCGGTTTTCTCTAAGGCGGAATTAGCTGGGGCCGATTTTTCAACGTTATCTTGTTCACACAATGCCTACAAGTCTAAATCTGCATTTTCAGCCTTCTAGCTCTTTTCGTTAAGGAGATATTGCAAGGCATTTGGAAAAAATGTCAACGCGGTTTTCTCTAAGGCGGAATAAGCTGGGGCCGATTTTTCAACGTTATCTTGTTCACACAATGCCTACAAGTCTAAATCTGCATTTTCAGCCTTCTAGCTCTTTTCGTTAAGGTGATATTGCAAAGCATTTGGAAAAAATGTCAACGCGGTTTTCTCTAAGGCGGAATAAGCTGCGGCCGATTTTTCAACGTTATCTTGTTCACACAATGCCTACAAGTCTAAATCTGCATTTTCAGCCTTCTAGCTCTTTTCGTTAAGGAGATATTGCAAAGCATTTGGAAAAAATGTCAACGCGGTTTTCTCTAAGGCGGAATAAGCTGGGGCCGATTTTTCAACGTTATCTTGTTCACACAATGCCTACAAGTCTAAATCTGCATTTTCAGCCTTCCAGCTCTTTTCGTTAAGGAGATATTGCAAAGCATTTGGAAAAAATGTCAACGCGGTTTTCTCTAAGGCGGAATAAGTTGGGGCCGATTTTTCAACGTTATCTTGTTCACACAATGCCTACAAGTCTAAATCTGCATTTTCAGCCTTCTAGCTCTTTTCGTTAAGGAGATATTGCAAGGCATTTGGAAAAAATGTCAACGCGGTTTTCTCTAAGGCGGAATAAGCTGGGGCCGATTTTTCAACGTTATCTTGTTCACACAATGCCTACAAGTCTAAATCTGCATTTTCAGCCTTCTAGCTCTTTTCGTTAAGGTGATATTGCAAAGCATTTGGAAAAAATGTCAACGCGGTTTTCTCTAAGGCGGAATAAGCTGGGGCCGATTTTTCAACGCTATCTTGTTCACACAATGCCTACAAGTCTAAATCTGCATTTTCAGCCTTCCAGCTCTTTTCGTTAAGGAGATATTGCAAAGCATTTGGAAAAAATGTCAACGCGGTTTTCTCTAAGGCGGAATAAGCTGGGGCCGATTTTTCAACGTTATCTTGTTCACACAATGCCTACAAGTCTAAATCTGCATTTTCAGCCTTCTAGCTCTTTTCGTTAAGGAGATATTGCAAAGCATTTGGAAAAAATGTCAACGCGGTTTTCTCTAAGGCGGAATAAGCTGCGGCCGATTTTTCAACGTTATCTTGTTCACACAATGCCTACAAGTCTAAATCTGCATTTTCAGCCTTCTAGCTCTTTTCGTTAAGGAGATATTGCAAGGCATTTGGAAAAAATGTCAACGCGGTTTTCTCTAAGGCGGAATAAGCTGGGGCCGATTTTTCAACGTTATCTTGTTCACACAATGCCTACAAGTCTAAATCTGCATTTTCAGCCTTCTAGCTCTTTTCGTTAAGGAGATATTGCAAAGCATTTGGAAAAAATGTCAACGCGGTTTTCTCTAAGGCGGAATAAGCTGGGGCCGATTTTTCAACGTTATCTTGTTCACACAATGCCTACAAGTCTAATTCTGCATTTTCAGCCTTCTAGCTCTTTTCGTTAAGGAGATATTGCAAAGCATTTGGAAAAAATGTCAACGCGGTTTTCTCTAAGGCGGAATGAGCTGCGGCCGATTTTTCAACGTTATCTTGTTCACACAATGCCTACAAGTCTAAATCTGCATTTTCAGCCTTCTAGCTCTTTTCGTTAAGGAGATATTGCAAAGCATTTGGAAAAAATGTCAACGCGGTTTTCTCTAAGGCGGAATAAGCTGGGGCCGATTTTTCAACGTTATCTTGTTCACACAATGCCTACAAGTCTAAATCTGCATTTTCAGCCTTCCAGCTCTTTTCGTTAAGGAGATATTGCAAAGCATTTGGAAAAAATGTCAACGCGGTTTTCTCTAAGGCGGAATAAGCTGGGGCCGATTTTGCAACGCTATCTTGTTCACACAATGCCTACAAGTCTAAATCTGCATTTTCAGCCTTCCAGCTCTTTTCGTTAAGGAGATATTGCAAAGCATTTGGAAAAAATGTCAACGCGGTTTTCTCTCAGGCGGAATAAGCTGGGGCCGATTTTACAACGTTATCTTGTTCACACAATGCCTACAAGTCTAAATCTGCATTTTCAGCCTTCCAGCTCTTTTCGTTAAGGAGATATTGCAAAGCATTTGGAAAAAATGTCAACGCGGTTTTCTCTAAGGCGGAATAAGCTGGGGCCGATTTTTCAACGTTATCTTGTTCACACAATGCCTACAAGTCTAAATCTGCATTTTCAGCCTTCTAGCTCTTTTCGTTAAGGTGATATTGCAAAGCATTTGGAAAAAATGTCAACGCGGTTTTCTCTAAGGCGGAATAAGCTGGGGCCGATTTTTCAACGCTATCTTGTTCACACAATGCCTACAAGTCTAAATCTGCATTTTCAGCCTTCAAGCTCTTTTCGTTAAGGAGATATTGCAAAGCATTTGGAAAAAATGTCAACGCGGTTTTCTCTAAGGCGGAATTAGCTGGGGCCGATTTTTCAACGTTATCTTGTTCACACAATGCCTACAAGTCTAAATCTGCATGTTCAGCCTTCTAGCTCTTTTCGTTAAGGAGATATTGCAAAGCATTTGGAAAAAATGTCAACGCGGTTTTCTCTAAGGCGGAATAAGCTGGGGCCGATTTTTCAACGTTATCTTGTTCACACAATGCCTACAAGTCTAAATCTGCATTTTCAGCCTTCTAGCTCTTTTCGTTAAGGAGATATTGCAAAGCATTTGGAAAAAATGTCAACGCGGTTTTCTCTAAGGCGGAATAAGCTGCGGCCGATTTTTCAACGTTATCTTGTTCACACAATGCCTACAAGTCTAAATCTGCATTTTCAGCCTTCTAGCTCTTTTCGTTAAGGAGATATTGCAAAGCATTTGGAAAAAAATGTCAACGCGGTTTTCTCTAAGGCGGAATAAGCTGGGGCCGATTTTACAACGTTATCTTGTTCACACAATGCCTACAAGTCTAAATCTGCATTTTCAGCCTTCCAGCTCTTTTCGTTAAGGAGATATTGCAAAGCATTTGGAAAAAATGTCAACGCGGTTTTCTCTAAGGCGGAATAAGCTGGGGCCGATTTTTCAACGTTATCTTGTTCACACAATGCCTACAAGTCTAAATCTGCATTTTCAGCCTTCTAGCTCTTTTCGTTAAGGTGATATTGCAAAGCATTTGGAAAAAATGTCAACGCGGTTTTCTCTAAGGCGGAATAAGCTGGGGCCGATTTTTCAACGCTATCTTGTTCACACAATGCCTACAAGTCTAAATCTGCATTTTCAGCCTTCCAGCTCTTTTCGTTAAGGAGATATTGCAAAGCATTTGGAAAAAATGTCAACGCGGTTTTCTCTAAGGCGGAATTAGCTGGGGCCGATTTTTCAACGTTATCTTGTTCACACAATGCCTACAAGTCTAAATCTGCATTTTCAGCCTTCTAGCTCTTTTCGTTAAGGAGATATTGCAAAGCATTTGGAAAAAATGTCAACGCGGTTTTCTCTAAGGCGGAATAAGCTGGGGCCGATTTTTCAACGTTATCTTGTTCACACAATGCCTACAAGTCTAAATCTGCATTTTCAGCCTTCTAGCTCTTTTCGTTAAGGAGATATTGCAAAGCATTTGGAAAAAATGTCAACGCGGTTTTCTCTAAGGCGGAATAAGCTGGGGCCGATTTGTCAACGTTATCTTGTTCACACAATGCCTACAAGTCTAAATCTGCATTTTCAGCCTTCCAGCTCTTTTCGTTAAGGAGATATTGCAAAGCATTTGGAAAAAATGTCAACGCGGTTTTCTCTAAGGCGGAATAAGCTGGGGCCGATTTTTCAACGTTATCTTGTTCACACAATGCCTACAAGTCTAAATCTGCATTTTCAGCCTTCTAGCTCTTTTCGTTAAGGAGATATTGCAAGGCATTTGGAAAAAATGTCAACGCGGTTTTCTCTAAGGCGGAATAAGCTGGGGCCGATTTTTCAACGCTATCTTGTTCACACAATGCCTACAAGTCTAAATCTGCATTTTCAGCCTTCTAGCTCTTTTCGTTAAGGTGATATTGCAAAGCATTTGGAAAAAATGTCAACGCGGTTTTCTCTAAGGCGGAATAAGCTGGGGCCGATTTTTCAACGCTATCTTGTTCACACAATGCCTACAAGTCTAAATCTGCATTTTCAGCCTTCCAGCTCTTTTCGTTAAGGAGATATTGCAAAGCATTTGGAAAAAATGTCAACGCGGTTTTCTCTAAGGCGGAATTAGCTGGGGCCGATTTTTCAACGTTATCTTGTTCACACAATGCCTACAAGTCTAAATCTGCATTTTCAGCCTTCTAGCTCTTTTCGTTAAGGAGATATTGCAAGGCATTTGGAAAAAATGTCAACGCGGTTTTCTCTAAGGCGGAATAAGCTGGGGCCGATTTTTCAACGTTATCTTGTTCACACAATGCCTACAAGTCTAAATCTGCATTTTCAGCCTTCTAGCTCTTTTCGTTAAGGTGATATTGCAAAGCATTTGGAAAAAATGTCAACGCGGTTTTCTCTAAGGCGGAATAAGCTGCGGCCGATTTTTCAACGTTATCTTGTTCACACAATGCCTACAAGTCTAAATCTGCATTTTCAGCCTTCTAGCTCTTTTCGTTAAGGAGATATTGCAAAGCATTTGGAAAAAATGTCGACGCGGTTTTCTCTAAGGCGGAATAAGCTGGGGCCGATTTTTCAACGTTATCTTGTTCACACAATGCCTACAAGTCTAAATCTGCATTTTCAGCCTTCTAGCTCTTTTCGTTAAGGAGATATTGCAAAGCATTTGGAAAAAAATGTCAACGCGGTTTTCTCTAAGGCGGAATAAGCTGGGGCCGATTTTTCAACGCTATCTTGTTCACACAATGCCTACAAGTCTAAATCTGCATTTTCAGCCTTCCAGCTCTTTTCGTTAAGGAGATATTGCAAAGTATTTGGAAAAAATGTCAACGCGGTTTTCTCTAAGGCGGAATTAGCTGGGGCCGATTTTTCAACGTTATCTTGTTCACACAATGCCTACAAGTCTAAATCTGCATTTTCAGCCTTCTAGCTCTTTTCGTTAAGGAGATATTGCAAAGCATTTGGAAAAAATGTCAACGCGGTTTTCTCTAAGGCGGAATAAGCTGGGGCCGATTTTTCAACGTTATCTTGTTCACACAATGCCTACAAGTCTAAATCTGCATTTTCAGCCTTCTAGCTCTTTTCGTTAAGGAGATATTGCAAAGCATTTGGAAAAAATGTCAACGCGGTTTTCTCTAAGGCGGAATAAGCTGGGGCCGATTTGTCAACGTTATCTTGTTCACACAATGCCTACAAGTCTAAATCTGCATTTTCAGCCTTCCAGCTCTTTTCGTTAAGGAGATATTGCAAAGCATTTGGAAAAAATGTCAACGCGGTTTTCTCTAAGGCGGAATAAGCTGGGGCCGATTTTTCAACGTTATCTTGTTCACACAATGCCTACAAGTCTAAATCTGCATTTTCAGCCTTCTAGCTCTTTTCGTTAAGGAGATATTGCAAGGCATTTGGAAAAAATGTCAACGCGGTTTTCTCTAAGGCGGAATAAGCTGGGGCCGATTTTTCAACGCTATCTTGTTCACACAATGCCTACAAGTCTAAATCTGCATTTTCAGCCTTCTAGCTCTTTTCGTTAAGGTGATATTGCAAAGCATTTGGAAAAAATGTCAACGCGGTTTTCTCTAAGGCGGAATAAGCTGGGGCCGATTTTTCAACGCTATCTTGTTCACACAATGCCTACAAGTCTAAATCTGCATTTTCAGCCTTCCAGCTCTTTTCGTTAAGGAGATATTGCAAAGCATTTGGAAAAAATGTCAACGCGATTTTCTCTAAGGCGGAATTAGCTGGGGCCGATTTTTCAACGTTATCTTGTTCACACAATGCCTACAAGTCTAAATCTGCATTTTCAGCCTTCTAGCTCTTTTCGTTAAGGAGATATTGCAAGGCATTTGGAAAAAATGTCAACGCGGTTTTCTCTAAGGCGGAATAAGCTGGGGCCGATTTTTCAACGTTATCTTGTTCACACAATGCCTACAAGTCTAAATCTGCATTTTCAGCCTTCTAGCTCTTTTCGTTAAGGTGATATTGCAAAGCATTTGGAAAAAATGTCAACGCGGTTTTCTCTAAGGCGGAATAAGCTGCGGCCGATTTTTCAACGTTATCTTGTTCACACAATGCCTACAAGTCTAAATCTGCATTTTCAGCCTTCTAGCTCTTTTCGTTAAGGAGATATTGCAAAGCATTTGGAAAAAATGTCGACGCGGTTTTCTCTAAGGCGGAATAAGCTGGGGCCGATTTTTCAACGTTATCTTGTTCACACAATGCCTACAAGTCTAAATCTGCATTTTCAGCCTTCTAGCTCTTTTCGTTAAGGAGATATTGCAAAGCATTTGGAAAAAAATGTCAACGCGGTTTTCTCTAAGGCGGAATAAGCTGGGGCCGATTTTTCAACGCTATCTTGTTCACACAATGCCTACAAGTCTAAATCTGCATTTTCAGCCTTCCAGCTCTTTTCGTTAAGGAGATATTGCAAAGCATTTGGAAAAAATGTCAACGCGGTTTTCTCTAAGGCGGAATAAGCTGGGGCCGATTTTACAACGTTATCTTGTTCACACAATGCCTACAAGTCTAAATCTGCATTTTCAGCCTTCTAGCTCTTTTCGTTAAGGAGATATTGCAAAGCATTTGGAAAAAATGTCAACGCGGTTTTCTCTAAGGCGGAATAAGCTGGGGCCGATTTTGCAACGTTATCTTGTTCACACAATGCCTACAAGTCTAAATCTGCATTTTCAGCCTTCCAGCTCTTTTCGTTAAGGAGATATTGCAAAGCATTTGGAAAAAATGTCGACGCGGTTTTCTCTAAGGCGGAATAAGCTGGGGCCGATTTTTCAACGTTATCTTGTTCACACAATGCCTACAAGTCTAAATCTGCATTTTCAGCCTTCCAGCTCTTGTCGTTAAGGAGATATTGCAAAGCATTTGGAAAAAATTTCAACGCGGTTTTCTCTAAGGCGGAATAAGCTGGGGCCGATTTTTCAACGTTATCTTGTTCACACAATGCCTACAAGTCTAAATCTGCATTTTCAGCCTTCCAGCTCTTGTCGTTAAGGAGATATTGCAAAGCATTTGGAAAAAATGTCAACGCGGTTTTCTCTAAGGCGGAATAAGCTGGGGCCGATTTTTCAACGTTACCTTGTTCACACAATGCCTACAAGTCTAAATCTGCATTTTCAGCCTTCTAGCTCTTTTCGTTAAGGAGATATTGCAAAGCATTTGGAAAAAATGTCGACGCGGTTTTCTCTAAGGCGGAATAAGCTGGGGCCGATTTTTCAACGTTATCTTGTTCACACAATGCCTACAAGTCTAAATCTGCATTTTCAGCCTTCTAGCTCTTTTCGTTAAGGAGATATTGCAAAGCATTTGGAAAAAATGTCAACGCGGTTTTCTCTAAGGCGGAATAAGCTGGGGCCGATTTTACAACGTTATCTTGTTCACACAATGCCTACAAGTCTAAATCTGCATTTTCAGCCTTCCAGCTCTTTTCGTTAAGGTGATATTGCAAAGCATTTGGAAAAAATGTCAACGCGGTTTTCTCTAAGGCGGAATAAGCTGGGGCCGATTTTTCAACGTTATCTTGTTCACACAATGCCTACAAGTCTAAATCTGCATTTTCAGCCTTCCAGCTCTTTTCGTTAAGGTGATATTGCAAAGCATTTGGAAAAAATGTCAACGCGGTTTTCTCTAAGGCGGAATAAGCTGGGGCCGATTTTTCAACGCTATCTTGTTCACACAATGCCTACAAGTCTAAATCTGCATTTTCAGCCTTCCAGCTCTTTTCGTTAAGGAGATATTGCAAAGCATTTGGAAAAAATGTCAACGCGGTTTTCTCTAAGGCGGAATTAGCTGGGGCCGATTTTTCAACGTTATCTTGTTCACACAATGCCTACAAGTCTAAATCTGCATTTTCAGCCTTCTAGCTCTTTTCGTTAAGGAGATATTGCAAAGCATTTGGAAAAAATGTCAACGCGGTTTTCTCTAAGGCGGAATAAGCTGGGGCCGATTTTTCAACGTTATCTTGTTCACACAATGCCTACAAGTCTAAATCTGCATTTTCAGCCTTCTAGCTCTTTTCGTTAAGGAGATATTGCAAAGCATTTGGAAAAAATGTCAACGCGGTTTTCTCTAAGGCGGAATAAGCTGCGGCCGATTTTTCAACGTTATCTTGTTCACACAATGCCTACAAGTCTAAATCTGCATTTTCAGCCTTCTAGCTCTTTTCGTTAAGGAGATATTGCAAAGCATTTGGAAAAAATGTCAACGCGGTTTTCTCTAAGGCGGAATAAGCTGGGGCCGATTTGTCAACGTTATCTTGTTCACACAATGCCTACAAGTCTAAATCTGCATTTTCAGCCTTCCAGCTCTTTTCGTTAAGGAGATATTGCAAAGCATTTGGAAAAAATGTCAACGCGGTTTTCTCTAAGGCGGAATAAGCTGGGGCCGATTTTTCAACGTTACCTTGTTCACACAATGCCTACAAGTCTAAATCTGCATTTTCAGCCTTCTAGCTCTTTTCGTTAAGGAGATATTGCAAAGCATTTGGAAAAAATGTCGACGCGGTTTTCTCTAAGGCGGAATAAGCTGGGGCCGATTTTTCAACGTTATCTTGTTCACACAATGCCTACAAGTCTAAATCTGCATTTTCAGCCTTCTAGCTCTTTTCGTTAAGGAGATATTGCAAAGCATTTGGAAAAAATGTCAACGCGGTTTTCTCTAAGGCGGAATAAGCTGGGGCCGATTTTACAACGTTATCTTGTTCACACAATGCCTACAAGTCTAAATCTGCATTTTCAGCCTTCCAGCTCTTTTCGTTAAGGAGATATTGCAAAGCATTTGGAAAAAATGTCAACGCGGTTTTCTCTAAGGCGGAATAAGCTGGGGCCGATTTTTCAACGTTATCTTGTTCACACAATGCCTACAAGTCTAAATCTGCATTTTCAGCCTTCTAGCTCTTTTCGTTAAGGTGATATTGCAAAGCATTTGGAAAAAATGTCAACGCGGTTTTCTCTAAGGCGGAATAAGCTGGGGCCGATTTTTCAACGCTATCTTGTTCACACAATGCCTACAAGTCTAAATCTGCATTTTCAGCCTTCCAGCTCTTTTCGTTAAGGAGATATTGCAAAGCATTTGGAAAAAATGTCAACGCGGTTTTCTCTAAGGCGGAATAAGCTGGGGCCGATTTTTCAACGTTATCTTGTTCACACAATGCCTACAAGTCTAAATCTGCATTTTCAGCCTTCTAGCTCTTTTCGTTAAGGAGATATTGCAAGGCATTTGGAAAAAATGTCAACGCGGTTTTCTCTAAGGCGGAATAAGCTGGGGCCGATTTTTCAACGCTATCTTGTTCACACAATGCCTACAAGTCTAAATCTGCATTTTCAGCCTTCTAGCTCTTTTCGTTAAGGTGATATTGCAAAGCATTTGGAAAAAATGTCAACGCGGTTTTCTCTAAGGCGGAATAAGCTGGGGCCGATTTTTCAACGCTATCTTGTTCACACAATGCCTACAAGTCTAAATCTGCATTTTCAGCCTTCCAGCTCTTTTCGTTAAGGAGATATTGCAAAGCATTTGGAAAAAATGTCAACGCGGTTTTCTCTAAGGCGGAATTAGCTGGGGCCGATTTTTCAACGTTATCTTGTTCACACAATGCCTACAAGTCTAAATCTGCATTTTCAGCCTTCTAGCTCTTTTCGTTAAGGAGATATTGCAAGGCATTTGGAAAAAATGTCAACGCGGTTTTCTCTAAGGCGGAATAAGCTGGGGCCGATTTTTCAACGTTATCTTGTTCACACAATGCCTACAAGTCTAAATCTGCATTTTCAGCCTTCTAGATCTTTTCGTTAAGGTGATATTGCAAAGCATTTGGAAAAAATGTCAACGCGGTTTTCTCTAAGGCGGAATAAGCTGCGGCCGATTTTTCAACGTTATCTTGTTCACACAATGCCTACAAGTCTAAATCTGCATTTTCAGCCTTCTAGCTCTTTTCGTTAAGGAGATATTGCAAAGCATTTGGAAAAAATGTCGACGCGGTTTTCTCTAAGGCGGAATAAGCTGGGGCCGATTTTTCAACGTTATCTTGTTCACACAATGCCTACAAGTCTAAATCTGCATTTTCAGCCTTCTAGCTCTTTTCGTTAAGGAGATATTGCAAAGCATTTGGAAAAAAATGTCAACGCGGTTTTCTCTAAGGCGGAATAAGCTGGGGCCGATTTTTCAACGCTATCTTGTTCACACAATGCCTACAAGTCTAAATCTGCATTTTCAGCCTTCCAGCTCTTTTCGTTAAGGAGATATTGCAAAGCATTTGGAAAAAATGTCAACGCGGTTTTCTCTAAGGCGGAATAAGCTGGGGCCGATTTTACAACGTTATCTTGTTCACACAATGCCTACAAGTCTAAATCTGCATTTTCAGCCTTCTAGCTCTTTTCGTTAAGGAGATATTGCAAAGCATTTGGAAAAAATGTCAACGCGGTTTTCTCTAAGGCGGAATAAGCTGGGGCCGATTTTTCAACGTTATCTTGTTCACACAATGCCTACAAGTCTAAATCTGCATTTTCAGCCTTCTAGCTCTTTTCGTTAAGGTGATATTGCAAAGCATTTGGAAAAAATGTCAACGCGGTTTTCTCTAAGGCGGAATAAGCTGGGGCCGATTTTGCAACGTTATCTTGTTCACACAATGCCTACAAGTCTAAATCTGCATTTTCAGCCTTCCAGCTCTTTTCGTTAAGGAGATATTGCAAAGCATTTGGAAAAAATGTCGACGCGGTTTTCTCTAAGGCGGAATAAGCTGGGGCCGATTTTTCAACGTTATCTTGTTCACACAATGCCTACAAGTCTAAATCTGCATTTTCAGCCTTCCAGCTCTTGTCGTTAAGGAGATATTGCAAAGCATTTGGAAAAAATGTCAACGCGGTTTTCTCTAAGGCGGAATAAGCTGGGGCCGATTTTTCAACGTTATCTTGTTCACACAATGCCTACAAGTCTAAATCTGCATTTTCAGCCTTCCAGCTCTTGTCGTTAAGGAGATATTGCAAAGCATTTGGAAAAAATGTCAACGCGGTTTTCTCTAAGGCGGAATAAGCTGGGGCCGATTTTTCAACGTTACCTTGTTCACACAATGCCTACAAGTCTAAATCTGCATTTTCAGCCTTCTAGCTCTTTTCGTTAAGGAGATATTGCAAAGCATTTGGAAAAAATGTCGACGCGGTTTTCTCTAAGGCGGAATAAGCTGGGGCCGATTTTTCAACGTTATCTTGTTCACACAATGCCTACAAGTCTAAATCTGCATTTTCAGCCTTCTAGCTCTTTTCGTTAAGGAGATATTGCAAAGCATTTGGAAAAAATGTCAACGCGGTTTTCTCTAAGGCGGAATAAGCTGGGGCCGATTTTACAACGTTATCTTGTTCACACAATGCCTACAAGTCTAAATCTGCATTTTCAGCCTTCCAGCTCTTTTCGTTAAGGTGATATTGCAAAGCATTTGGAAAAAATGTCAACGCGGTTTTCTCTAAGGCGGAATAAGCTGGGGCCGATTTTTCAACGTTATCTTGTTCACACAATGCCTACAAGTCTAAATCTGCATTTTCAGCCTTCCAGCTCTTTTCGTTAAGGTGATATTGCAAAGCATTTGGAAAAAATGTCAACGCGGTTTTCTCTAAGGCGGAATAAGCTGGGGCCGATTTTTCAACGCTATCTTGTTCACACAATGCCTACAAGTCTAAATCTGCATTTTCAGCCTTCCAGCTCTTTTCGTTAAGGAGATATTGCAAAGCATTTGGAAAAAATGTCAACGCGGTTTTCTCTAAGGCGGAATTAGCTGGGGCCGATTTTTCAACGTTATCTTGTTCACACAATGCCTACAAGTCTAAATCTGCATTTTCAGCCTTCTAGCTCTTTTCGTTAAGGAGATATTGCAAAGCATTTGGAAAAAATGTCAACGCGGTTTTCTCTAAGGCGGAATAAGCTGGGGCCGATTTTTCAACGTTATCTTGTTCACACAATGCCTACAAGTCTAAATCTGCATTTTCAGCCTTCTAGCTCTTTTCGTTAAGGAGATATTGCAAAGCATTTGGAAAAAATGTCAACGCGGTTTTCTCTAAGGCGGAATAAGCTGCGGCCGATTTTTCAACGTTATCTTGTTCACACAATGCCTACAAGTCTAAATCTGCATTTTCAGCCTTCTAGCTCTTTTCGTTAAGGAGATATTGCAAAGCATTTGGAAAAAATGTCAACGCGGTTTTCTCTAAGGCGGAATAAGCTGGGGCCGATTTGTCAACGTTATCTTGTTCACACAATGCCTACAAGTCTAAATCTGCATTTTCAGCCTTCCAGCTCTTTTCGTTAAGGAGATATTGCAAAGCATTTGGAAAAAATGTCAACGCGGTTTTCTCTAAGGCGGAATAAGCTGGGGCCGATTTTTCAACGTTACCTTGTTCACACAATGCCTACAAGTCTAAATCTGCATTTTCAGCCTTCTAGCTCTTTTCGTTAAGGAGATATTGCAAAGCATTTGGAAAAAATGTCGACGCGGTTTTCTCTAAGGCGGAATAAGCTGGGGCCGATTTTTCAACGTTATCTTGTTCACACAATGCCTACAAGTCTAAATCTGCATTTTCAGCCTTCTAGCTCTTTTCGTTAAGGAGATATTGCAAAGCATTTGGAAAAAATGTCAACGCGGTTTTCTCTAAGGCGGAATAAGCTGGGGCCGATTTTACAACGTTATCTTGTTCACACAATGCCTACAAGTCTAAATCTGCATTTTCAGCCTTCCAGCTCTTTTCGTTAAGGAGATATTGCAAAGCATTTGGAAAAAATGTCAACGCGGTTTTCTCTAAGGCGGAATAAGCTGCGGCCGATTTTTCAACGTTATCTTGTTCACACAATGCCTACAAGTCTAAATCTGCATTTTCAGCCTTCTAGCTCTTTTCGTTAAGGAGATATTGCAAAGCATTTGGAAAAAATGTCGACGCGGTTTTCTCTAAGGCGGAATAAGCTGGGGCCGATTTTTCAACGTTATCTTGTTCACACAATGCCTACAAGTCTAAATCTGCATTTTCAGCCTTCTAGCTCTTTTCGTTAAGGAGATATTGCAAAGCATTTGGAAAAAAATGTCAACGCGGTTTTCTCTAAGGCGGAATAAGCTGGGGCCGATTTTTCAACGCTATCTTGTTCACACAATGCCTACAAGTCTAAATCTGCATTTTCAGCCTTCCAGCTCTTTTCGTTAAGGAGATATTGCAAAGCATTTGGAAAAAATGTCAACGCGGTTTTCTCTAAGGCGGAATAAGCTGGGGCCGATTTTACAACGTTATCTTGTTCACACAATGCCTACAAGTCTAAATCTGCATTTTCAGCCTTCTAGCTCTTTTCGTTAAGGAGATATTGCAAAGCATTTGGAAAAAATGTCAACGCGGTTTTCTCTAAGGCGGAATAAGCTGGGGCCGATTTTTCAACGTTATCTTGTTCACACAATGCCTACAAGTCTAAATCTGCATTTTCAGCCTTCTAGCTCTTTTCGTTAAGGTGATATTGCAAAGCATTTGGAAAAAATGTCAACGCGGTTTTCTCTAAGGCGGAATAAGCTGGGGCCGATTTTGCAACGTTATCTTGTTCACACAATGCCTACAAGTCTAAATCTGCATTTTCAGCCTTCCAGCTCTTTTCGTTAAGGAGATATTGCAAAGCATTTGGAAAAAATGTCGACGCGGTTTTCTCTAAGGCGGAATAAGCTGGGGCCGATTTTTCAACGTTATCTTGTTCACACAATGCCTACAAGTCTAAATCTGCATTTTCAGCCTTCCAGCTCTTGTCGTTAAGGAGATATTGCAAAGCATTTGGAAAAAATGTCAACGCGGTTTTCTCTAAGGCGGAATAAGCTGGGGCCGATTTTTCAACGTTATCTTGTTCACACAATGCCTACAAGTCTAAATCTGCATTTTCAGCCTTCCAGCTCTTGTCGTTAAGGAGATATTGCAAAGCATTTGGAAAAAATGTCAACGCGGTTTTCTCTAAGGCGGAATAAGCTGGGGCCGATTTTTCAACGTTACCTTGTTCACACAATGCCTACAAGTCTAAATCTGCATTTTCAGCCTTCTAGCTCTTTTCGTTAAGGAGATATTGCAAAGCATTTGGAAAAAATGTCGACGCGGTTTTCTCTAAGGCGGAATAAGCTGGGGCCGATTTTTCAACGTTATCTTGTTCACACAATGCCTACAAGTCTAAATCTGCATTTTCAGCCTTCTAGCTCTTTTCGTTAAGGAGATATTGCAAAGCATTTGGAAAAAATGTCAACGCGGTTTTCTCTAAGGCGGAATAAGCTGGGGCCGATTTTACAACGTTATCTTGTTCACACAATGCCTACAAGTCTAAATCTGCATTTTCAGCCTTCCAGCTCTTTTCGTTAAGGTGATATTGCAAAGCATTTGGAAAAAATGTCAACGCGGTTTTCTCTAAGGCGGAATAAGCTGGGGCCGATTTTTCAACGTTATCTTGTTCACACAATGCCTACAAGTCTAAATCTGCATTTTCAGCCTTCCAGCTCTTTTCGTTAAGGTGATATTGCAAAGCATTTGGAAAAAATGTCAACGCGGTTTTCTCTAAGGCGGAATAAGCTGGGGCCGATTTTTCAACGCTATCTTGTTCACACAATGCCTACAAGTCTAAATCTGCATTTTCAGCCTTCCAGCTCTTTTCGTTAAGGAGATATTGCAAAGCATTTGGAAAAAATGTCAACGCGGTTTTCTCTAAGGCGGAATTAGCTGGGGCCGATTTTTCAACGTTATCTTGTTCACACAATGCCTACAAGTCTAAATCTGCATTTTCAGCCTTCTAGCTCTTTTCGTTAAGGAGATATTGCAAAGCATTTGGAAAAAATGTCAACGCGGTTTTCTCTAAGGCGGAATAAGCTGGGGCCGATTTTTCAACGTTATCTTGTTCACACAATGCCTACAAGTCTAAATCTGCATTTTCAGCCTTCTAGCTCTTTTCGTTAAGGAGATATTGCAAAGCATTTGGAAAAAATGTCAACGCGGTTTTCTCTAAGGCGGAATAAGCTGCGGCCGATTTTTCAACGTTATCTTGTTCACACAATGCCTACAAGTCTAAATCTGCATTTTCAGCCTTCTAGCTCTTTTCGTTAAGGAGATATTGCAAAGCATTTGGAAAAAATGTCAACGCGGTTTTCTCTAAGGCGGAATAAGCTGGGGCCGATTTGTCAACGTTATCTTGTTCACACAATGCCTACAAGTCTAAATCTGCATTTTCAGCCTTCCAGCTCTTTTCGTTAAGGAGATATTGCAAAGCATTTGGAAAAAATGTCAACGCGGTTTTCTCTAAGGCGGAATAAGCTGGGGCCGATTTTTCAACGTTACCTTGTTCACACAATGCCTACAAGTCTAAATCTGCATTTTCAGCCTTCCAGCTCTTTTCGTTAAGGAGATATTGCAAAGCATTTGGAAAAAATGTCAACGCGGTTTTCTCTAAGGCGGAATAAGCTGGGGCCGATTTTTCAACGTTATCTTGTTCACACAATGCCTACAAGTCTAAATCTGCATTTTCAGCCTTCTAGCTCTTTTCGTTAAGGTGATATTGCAAAGCATTTGGAAAAAATGTCAACGCGGTTTTCTCTAAGGCGGAATAAGCTGGGGCCGATTTTTCAACGCTATCTTGTTCACACAATGCCTACAAGTCTAAATCTGCATTTTCAGCCTTCCAGCTCTTTTCGTTAAGGAGATATTGCAAAGCATTTGGAAAAAATGTCAACGCGGTTTTCTCTAAGGCGGAATAAGCTGGGGCCGATTTTTCAACGTTATCTTGTTCACACAATGCCTACAAGTCTAAATCTGCATTTTCAGCCTTCTAGCTCTTTTCGTTAAGGAGATATTGCAAGGCATTTGGAAAAAATGTCAACGCGGTTTTCTCTAAGGCGGAATAAGCTGGGGCCGATTTTTCAACGCTATCTTGTTCACACAATGCCTACAAGTCTAAATCTGCATTTTCAGCCTTCTAGCTCTTTTCGTTAAGGTGATATTGCAAAGCATTTGGAAAAAATGTCAACGCGGTTTTCTCTAAGGCGGAATAAGCTGGGGCCGATTTTTCAACGCTATCTTGTTCACACAATGCCTACAAGTCTAAATCTGCATTTTCAGCCTTCCAGCTCTTTTCGTTAAGGAGATATTGCAAAGCATTTGGAAAAAATGTCAACGCGGTTTTCTCTAAGGCGGAATTAGCTGGGGCCGATTTTTCAACGTTATCTTGTTCACACAATGCCTACAAGTCTAAATCTGCATTTTCAGCCTTCTAGCTCTTTTCGTTAAGGAGATATTGCAAGGCATTTGGAAAAAATGTCAACGCGGTTTTCTCTAAGGCGGAATAAGCTGGGGCCGATTTTTCAACGTTATCTTGTTCACACAATGCCTACAAGTCTAAATCTGCATTTTCAGCCTTCTAGATCTTTTCGTTAAGGTGATATTGCAAAGCATTTGGAAAAAATGTCAACGCGGTTTTCTCTAAGGCGGAATAAGCTGCGGCCGATTTTTCAACGTTATCTTGTTCACACAATGCCTACAAGTCTAAATCTGCATTTTCAGCCTTCTAGCTCTTTTCGTTAAGGAGATATTGCAAAGCATTTGGAAAAAATGTCGACGCGGTTTTCTCTAAGGCGGAATAAGCTGGGGCCGATTTTTCAACGTTATCTTGTTCACACAATGCCTACAAGTCTAAATCTGCATTTTCAGCCTTCTAGCTCTTTTCGTTAAGGAGATATTGCAAAGCATTTGGAAAAAAATGTCAACGCGGTTTTCTCTAAGGCGGAATAAGCTGGGGCCGATTTTTCAACGCTATCTTGTTCACACAATGCCTACAAGTCTAAATCTGCATTTTCAGCCTTCCAGCTCTTTTCGTTAAGGAGATATTGCAAAGCATTTGGAAAAAATGTCAACGCGGTTTTCTCTAAGGCGGAATAAGCTGGGGCCGATTTTACAACGTTATCTTGTTCACACAATGCCTACAAGTCTAAATCTGCATTTTCAGCCTTCTAGCTCTTTTCGTTAAGGAGATATTGCAAAGCATTTGGAAAAAATGTCAACGCGGTTTTCTCTAAGGCGGAATAAGCTGGGGCCGATTTTTCAACGTTATCTTGTTCACACAATGCCTACAAGTCTAAATCTGCATTTTCAGCCTTCTAGCTCTTTTCGTTAAGGTGATATTGCAAAGCATTTGGAAAAAATGTCAACGCGGTTTTCTCTAAGGCGGAATAAGCTGGGGCCGATTTTGCAACGTTATCTTGTTCACACAATGCCTACAAGTCTAAATCTGCATTTTCAGCCTTCCAGCTCTTTTCGTTAAGGAGATATTGCAAAGCATTTGGAAAAAATGTCGACGCGGTTTTCTCTAAGGCGGAATAAGCTGGGGCCGATTTTTCAACGTTATCTTGTTCACACAATGCCTACAAGTCTAAATCTGCATTTTCAGCCTTCCAGCTCTTGTCGTTAAGGAGATATTGCAAAGCATTTGGAAAAAATGTCAACGCGGTTTTCTCTAAGGCGGAATAAGCTGGGGCCGATTTTTCAACGTTATCTTGTTCACACAATGCCTACAAGTCTAAATCTGCATTTTCAGCCTTCCAGCTCTTGTCGTTAAGGAGATATTGCAAAGCATTTGGAAAAAATGTCAACGCGGTTTTCTCTAAGGCGGAATAAGCTGGGGCCGATTTTTCAACGTTACCTTGTTCACACAATGCCTACAAGTCTAAATCTGCATTTTCAGCCTTCTAGCTCTTTTCGTTAAGGAGATATTGCAAAGCATTTGGAAAAAATGTCGACGCGGTTTTCTCTAAGGCGGAATAAGCTGGGGCCGATTTTTCAACGTTATCTTGTTCACACAATGCCTACAAGTCTAAATCTGCATTTTCAGCCTTCTAGCTCTTTTCGTTAAGGAGATATTGCAAAGCATTTGGAAAAAATGTCAACGCGGTTTTCTCTAAGGCGGAATAAGCTGGGGCCGATTTTACAACGTTATCTTGTTCACACAATGCCTACAAGTCTAAATCTGCATTTTCAGCCTTCCAGCTCTTTTCGTTAAGGTGATATTGCAAAGCATTTGGAAAAAATGTCAACGCGGTTTTCTCTAAGGCGGAATAAGCTGGGGCCGATTTTTCAACGTTATCTTGTTCACACAATGCCTACAAGTCTAAATCTGCATTTTCAGCCTTCCAGCTCTTTTCGTTAAGGTGATATTGCAAAGCATTTGGAAAAAATGTCAACGCGGTTTTCTCTAAGGCGGAATAAGCTGGGGCCGATTTTTCAACGCTATCTTGTTCACACAATGCCTACAAGTCTAAATCTGCATTTTCAGCCTTCCAGCTCTTTTCGTTAAGGAGATATTGCAAAGCATTTGGAAAAAATGTCAACGCGGTTTTCTCTAAGGCGGAATTAGCTGGGGCCGATTTTTCAACGTTATCTTGTTCACACAATGCCTACAAGTCTAAATCTGCATTTTCAGCCTTCTAGCTCTTTTCGTTAAGGAGATATTGCAAAGCATTTGGAAAAAATGTCAACGCGGTTTTCTCTAAGGCGGAATAAGCTGGGGCCGATTTTTCAACGTTATCTTGTTCACACAATGCCTACAAGTCTAAATCTGCATTTTCAGCCTTTTAGCTCTTTTCGTTAAGGAGATATTGCAAAGCATTTGGAAAAAATGTCAACGCGGTTTTCTCTAAGGCGGAATAAGCTGCGGCCGATTTTTCAACGTTATCTTGTTCACACAATGCCTACAAGTCTAAATCTGCATTTTCAGCCTTCTAGCTCTTTTCGTTAAGGAGATATTGCAAAGCATTTGGAAAAAATGTCAACGCGGTTTTCTCTAAGGCGGAATAAGCTGGGGCCGATTTGTCAACGTTATCTTGTTCACACAATGCCTACAAGTCTAAATCTGCATTTTCAGCCTTCCAGCTCTTTTCGTTAAGGAGATATTGCAAAGCATTTGGAAAAAATGTCAACGCGGTTTTCTCTAAGGCGGAATAAGCTGGGGCCGATTTTTCAACGTTACCTTGTTCACACAATGCCTACAAGTCTAAATCTGCATTTTCAGCCTTCTAGCTCTTTTCGTTAAGGAGATATTGCAAAGCATTTGGAAAAAATGTCGACGCGGTTTTCTCTAAGGCGGAATAAGCTGGGGCCGATTTTTCAACGTTATCTTGTTCACACAATGCCTACAAGTCTAAATCTGCATTTTCAGCCTTCTAGCTCTTTTCGTTAAGGAGATATTGCAAAGCATTTGGAAAAAATGTCAACGCGGTTTTCTCTAAGGCGGAATAAGCTGGGGCCGATTTTACAACGTTATCTTGTTCACACAATGCCTACAAGTCTAAATCTGCATTTTCAGCCTTCCAGCTCTTTTCGTTAAGGAGATATTGCAAAGCATTTGGAAAAAATGTCAACGCGGTTTTCTCTAAGGCGGAATAAGCTGGGGCCGATTTTTCAACGTTATCTTGTTCACACAATGCCTACAAGTCTAAATCTGCATTTTCAGCCTTCTAGCTCTTTTCGTTAAGGTGATATTGCAAAGCATTTGGAAAAAATGTCAACGCGGTTTTCTCTAAGGCGGAATAAGCTGGGGCCGATTTTTCAACGCTATCTTGTTCACACAATGCCTACAAGTCTAAATCTGCATTTTCAGCCTTCCAGCTCTTTTCGTTAAGGAGATATTGCAAAGCATTTGGAAAAAATGTCAACGCGGTTTTCTCTAAGGCGGAATAAGCTGGGGCCGATTTGTCAACGTTATCTTGTTCACACAATGCCTACAAGTCTAAATCTGCATTTTCAGCCTTCCAGCTCTTTTCGTTAAGGAGATATTGCAAAGCATTTGGAAAAAATGTCAACGCGGTTTTCTCTAAGGCGGAATAAGCTGGGGCCGATTTTTCAACGTTATCTTGTTCACACAATGCCTACAAGTCTAAATCTGCATTTTCAGCCTTCTAGCTCTTTTCGTTAAGGAGATATTGCAAGGCATTTGGAAAAAATGTCAACGCGGTTTTCTCTAAGGCGGAATAAGCTGGGGCCGATTTTTCAACGCTATCTTGTTCACACAATGACTACAAGTCTAAATCTGCATTTTCAGCCTTCTAGCTCTTTTCGTTAAGGTGATATTGCAAAGCATTTGGAAAAAATGTCAACGCGGTTTTCTCTAAGGCGGAATAAGCTGGGGCCGATTTTTCAACGCTATCTTGTTCACACAATGCCTACAAGTCTAAATCTGCATTTTCAGCCTTCCAGCTCTTTTCGTTAAGGAGATATTGCAAAGCATTTGGAAAAAATGTCAACGCGGTTTTCTCTAAGGCGGAATTAGCTGGGGCCGATTTTTCAACGTTATCTTGTTCACACAATGCCTACAAGTCTAAATCTGCATTTTCAGCCTTCTAGCTCTTTTCGTTAAGGAGATATTGCAAGGCATTTGGAAAAAATGTCAACGCGGTTTTCTCTAAGGCGGAATAAGCTGGGGCCGATTTTTCAACGTTATCTTGTTCACACAATGCCTACAAGTCTAAATCTGCATTTTCAGCCTTCTAGCTCTTTTCGTTAAGGTGATATTGCAAAGCATTTGGAAAAAATGTCAACGCGGTTTTCTCTAAGGCGGAATAAGCTGCGGCCGATTTTTCAACGTTATCTTGTTCACACAATGCCTACAAGTCTAAATCTGCATTTTCAGCCTTCTAGCTCTTTTCGTTAAGGAGATATTGCAAAGCATTTGGAAAAAATGTCGACGCGGTTTTCTCTAAGGCGGAATAAGCTGGGGCCGATTTTTCAACGTTATCTTGTTCACACAATGCCTACAAGTCTAAATCTGCATTTTCAGCCTTCTAGCTCTTTTCGTTAAGGAGATATTGCAAAGCATTTGGAAAAAAATGTCAACGCGGTTTTCTCTAAGGCGGAATAAGCTGCGGCCGATTTTACAACGTTATCTTGTTCACACAATGCCTACAAGTCTAAATCTGCATTTTCAGCCTTCTAGCTCTTGTCGTTAAGGAGATATTGCAAAGCATTTGGAAAAAATGTCAACGCGGTTTTCTCTAAGGCGGAATAAGCTGGGGCCGATTTTTCAACGTTATCTTGTTCACACAATGCCTACAAGTCTAAATCTGCATTTTCAGCCTTCCAGCTCTTGTCGTTAAGGAGATATTGCAAAGCATTTGGAAAAAATGTCAACGCGGTTTTCTCTAAGGCGGAATAAGCTGGGGCCGATTTTTCAACGTTACCTTGTTCACACAATGCCTACAAGTCTAAATCTGCATTTTCAGCCTTCTAGCTCTTTTCGTTAAGGAGATATTGCAAAGCATTTGGAAAAAATGTCGACGCGGTTTTCTCTAAGGCGGAATAAGCTGGGGCCGATTTTTCAACGTTATCTTGTTCACACAATGCCTACAAGTCTAAATCTGCATTTTCAGCCTTCTAGCTCTTTTCGTTAAGGAGATATTGCAAAGCATTTGGAAAAAAATGTCAACGCGGTTTTCTCTAAGGCGGAATAAGCTGGGGCCGATTTTTCAACGCTATCTTGTTCACACAATGCCTACAAGTCTAAATCTGCATTTTCAGCCTTCCAGCTCTTTTCGTTAAGGAGATATTGCAAAGCATTTGGAAAAAATGTCAACGCGGTTTTCTCTAAGGCGGAATTAGCTGGGGCCGATTTTTCAACGTTATCTTGTTCACACAATGCCTACAAGTCTAAATCTGCATTTTCAGCCTTCTAGCTCTTTTCGTTAAGGAGATATTGCAAGGCATTTGGAAAAAATGTCAACGCGGTTTTCTCTAAGGCGGAATAAGCTGGGGCCGATTTTTCAACGTTATCTTGTTCACACAATGCCTACAAGTCTAAATCTGCATTTTCAGCCTTCTAGCTCTTTTCGTTAAGGTGATATTGCAAAGCATTTGGAAAAAATGTCAACGCGGTTTTCTCTAAGGCGGAATAAGCTGCGGCCGATTTTTCAACGTTATCTTGTTCACACAATGCCTACAAGTCTAAATCTGCATTTTCAGCCTTCTAGCTCTTTTCGTTAAGGAGATATTGCAAAGCATTTGGAAAAAATGTCGACGCGGTTTTCTCTAAGGCGGAATAAGCTGGGGCCGATTTTTCAACGTTATCTTGTTCACACAATGCCTACAAGTCTAAATCTGCATTTTCAGCCTTCTAGCTCTTTTCGTTAAGGAGATATTGCAAAGCATTTGGAAAAAAATGTCAACGCGGTTTTCTCTAAGGCGGAATAAGCTGCGGCCGATTTTACAACGTTATCTTGTTCACACAATGCCTACAAGTCTAAATCTGCATTTTCAGCCTTCTAGCTCTTGTCGTTAAGGAGATATTGCAAAGCATTTGGAAAAAATGTCAACGCGGTTTTCTCTAAGGCGGAATAAGCTGGGGCCGATTTTTCAACGTTATCTTGTTCACACAATGCCTACAAGTCTAAATCTGCATTTTCAGCCTTCCAGCTCTTGTCGTTAAGGAGATATTGCAAAGCATTTGGAAAAAATGTCAACGCGGTTTTCTCTAAGGCGGAATAAGCTGGGGCCGATTTTTCAACGTTACCTTGTTCACACAATGCCTACAAGTCTAAATCTGCATTTTCAGCCTTCTAGCTCTTTTCGTTAAGGAGATATTGCAAAGCATTTGGAAAAAATGTCGACGCGGTTTTCTCTAAGGCGGAATAAGCTGGGGCCGATTTTTCAACGTTATCTTGTTCACACAATGCCTACAAGTCTAAATCTGCATTTTCAGCCTTCTAGCTCTTTTCGTTAAGGAGATATTGCAAAGCATTTGGAAAAAAATGTCAACGCGGTTTTCTCTAAGGCGGAATAAGCTGGGGCCGATTTTTCAACGCTATCTTGTTCACACAATGCCTACAAGTCTAAATCTGCATTTTCAGCCTTCCAGCTCTTTTCGTTAAGGAGATATTGCAAAGCATTTGGAAAAAATGTCAACGCGGTTTTCTCTAAGGCGGAATAAGCTGGGGCCGATTTTACAACGTTATCTTGTTCACACAATGCCTACAAGTCTAAATCTGCATTTTCAGCCTTCCAGCTCTTTTCGTTAAGGAGATATTGCAAAGCATTTGGAAAAAATGTCAACGCGGTTTTCTCTAAGGCGGAATAAGCTGGGGCCGATTTTTCAACGTTATCTTGTTCACACAATGCCTACAAGTCTAAATCTGCATTTTCAGCCTTCTAGCTCTTTTCGTTAAGGTGATATTGCAAAGCATTTGGAAAAAATGTCAACGCGGTTTTCTCTAAGGCGGAATAAGCTGGGGCCGGTTTTTCAACGCTATCTTGTTCACACAATGCCTACAAGTCTAAATCTGCATTTTCAGCCTTCCAGCTCTTTTCGTTAAGGAGATATTGCAAAGCATTTGGAAAAAATGTCAACGCGGTTTTCTCTAAGGCGGAATTAGCTGGGGCCGATTTTTCAACGTTATCTTGTTCACACAATGCCTACAAGTCTAAATCTGCATTTTCAGCCTTCTAGCTCTTTTCGTTAAGGAGATATTGCAAAGCATTTGGAAAAAATGTCAACGCGGTTTTCTCTAAGGCGGAATAAGCTGGGGCCGATTTTTCAACGTTATCTTGTTCACACAATGCCTACAAGTCTAAATCTGCATTTTCAGCCTTCCAGCTCTTTTCGTTAAGGAGATATTGCAAAGCATTTGGAAAAAATGTCAACGCGGTTTTCTCTAAGGCGGAATAAGCTGCGGCCGATTTTTCAACGTTATCTTGTTCACACAATGCCTACAAGTCTAAATCTGCATTTTCAGCCTTCTAGCTCTTTTCGTTAAGGAGATATTGCAAAGCATTTGGAAAAAATGTCAACGCGGTTTTCTCTAAGGCGGAATAAGCTGGGGCCGATTTTTCAACGTTATCTTGTTCACACAATGCCTACAAGTCTAAATCTGCATTTTCAGCCTTCCAGCTCTTTTCGTTAAGGAGATATTGCAAAGCATTTGGAAAAAATGTCAACGCGGTTTTCTCTAAGGCGGAATAAGCTGGGGCCGATTTTACAACGTTATCTTGTTCACACAATGCCTACAAGTCTAAATCTGCATTTTCAGCCTTCCAGCTCTTTTCGTTAAGGAGATATTGCAAGGCATTTGGAAAAAATGTCAACGCGGTTTTCTCTAAGGCGGAATAAGCTGCGGCCGATTTTTCAACGTTATCTTGTTCACACAATGCCTACAAGTCTAAATCTGCATTTTCAGCCTTCTAGCTCTTTTCGTTAAGGAGATATTGCAAAGCATTTGGAAAAAATGTCAACGCGGTTTTCTCTAAGGCGGAATAAGCTGGGGCCGATTTTTCAACGTTATCTTGTTCACACAATGCCTACAAGTCTAAATCTGCATTTTCAGCCTTCCAGCTCTTTTCGTTAAGGAGATATTGCAAAGCATTTGGAAAAAATGTCAACGCGGTTTTCTCTAAGGCGGAATAAGCTGGGGCCGATTTTACAACGTTATCTTGTTCACACAATGCCTACAAGTCTAAATCTGCATTTTCAGCCTTCCAGCTCTTTTCGTTAAGGAGATATTGCAAGGCATTTGGAAAAAATGTCAACGCGGTTTTCTCTAAGGCGGAATAAGCTGGGGCCGATTTTTCAACGCTATCTTGTTCACACAATGCCTACAAGTCTAAATCTGCATTTTCAGCCTTCCAGCTCTTTTCGTTAAGGAGATATTGCAAAGCATTTGGAAAAAATGTCAACGCGGTTTTCTCTAAGGCGGAATAAGCTGGGGCCGATTTTTCAACGCTATCTTGTTCACACAATGCCTACAAGTCTAAATCTGCATTTTCAGCCTTCTAGCTCTTTTCGTTAAGGAGATATTGCAAAGCATTTGGAAAAAATGTCAACGCGGTTTTCTCTAAGGCGGAATAAGCTGGGGCCGATTTTTCAACGTTATCTTGTTCACACAATGCCTACAAGTCTAAATCTGCATTTTCAGCCTTCCAGCTCTTTTCGTTAAGGAGATATTGCAAAGCATTTGGAAAAAATGTCAACGCGGTTTTCTCTAAGGCGGAATAAGCTGGGGCCGATTTTTCAACGTTATCTTGTTCACACAATGCCTACAAGTCTAAATCTGCATTTTCAGCCTTCTAGCTCTTTTCGTTAAGGTGATATTGCAAAGCATTTGGAAAAAATGTCAACGCGGTTTTCTCTAAGGCGGAATAAGCTGGGGCCGATTTTTCAACGCTATCTTGTTCACACAATGCCTACAAGTCTAAATCTGCATTTTCAGCCTTCCAGCTCTTTTCGTTAAGGAGATATTGCAAAGCATTTGGAAAAAATGTCAACGCGGTTTTCTCTAAGGCGGAATAAGCTGGGGCCGATTTTTCAACGTTATCTTGTTCACACAATGCCTACAAGTCTAAATCTGCATTTTCAGCCTTCTAGCTCTTTTCGTTAAGGAGATATTGCAAGGCATTTGGAAAAAATGTCAACGCGGTTTTCTCTAAGGCGGAATAAGCTGGGGCCGATTTTTCAACGCTATCTTGTTCACACAATGCCTACAAGTCTAAATCTGCATTTTCAGCCTTCTAGCTCTTTTCGTTAAGGTGATATTGCAAAGCATTTGGAAAAAATGTCAACGCGGTTTTCTCTAAGGCGGAATAAGCTGGGGCCGATTTTTCAACGCTATCTTGTTCACACAATGCCTACAAGTCTAAATCTGCATTTTCAGCCTTCCAGCTCTTTTCGTTAAGGAGATATTGCAAAGCATTTGGAAAAAATGTCAACGCGGTTTTCTCTAAGGCGGAATTAGCTGGGGCCGATTTTTCAACGTTATCTTGTTCACACAATGCCTACAAGTCTAAATCTGCATTTTCAGCCTTCTAGCTCTTTTCGTTAAGGAGATATTGCAAGGCATTTGGAAAAAATGTCAACGCGGTTTTCTCTAAGGCGGAATAAGCTGGGGCCGATTTTTCAACGTTATCTTGTTCACACAATGCCTACAAGTCTAAATCTGCATTTTCAGCCTTCTAGATCTTTTCGTTAAGGTGATATTGCAAAGCATTTGGAAAAAATGTCAACGCGGTTTTCTCTAAGGCGGAATAAGCTGCGGCCGATTTTTCAACGTTATCTTGTTCACACAATGCCTACAAGTCTAAATCTGCATTTTCAGCCTTCTAGCTCTTTTCGTTAAGGAGATATTGCAAAGCATTTGGAAAAAATGTCGACGCGGTTTTCTCTAAGGCGGAATAAGCTGGGGCCGATTTTTCAACGTTATCTTGTTCACACAATGCCTACAAGTCTAAATCTGCATTTTCAGCCTTCTAGCTCTTTTCGTTAAGGAGATATTGCAAAGCATTTGGAAAAAAATGTCAACGCGGTTTTCTCTAAGGCGGAATAAGCTGGGGCCGATTTTTCAACGCTATCTTGTTCACACAATGCCTACAAGTCTAAATCTGCATTTTCAGCCTTCCAGCTCTTTTCGTTAAGGAGATATTGCAAAGCATTTGGAAAAAATGTCAACGCGGTTTTCTCTAAGGCGGAATAAGCTGGGGCCGATTTTACAACGTTATCTTGTTCACACAATGCCTACAAGTCTAAATCTGCATTTTCAGCCTTCTAGCTCTTTTCGTTAAGGAGATATTGCAAAGCATTTGGAAAAAATGTCAACGCGGTTTTCTCTAAGGCGGAATAAGCTGGGGCCGATTTTTCAACGTTATCTTGTTCACACAATGCCTACAAGTCTAAATCTGCATTTTCAGCCTTCTAGCTCTTTTCGTTAAGGTGATATTGCAAAGCATTTGGAAAAAATGTCAACGCGGTTTTCTCTAAGGCGGAATAAGCTGGGGCCGATTTTGCAACGTTATCTTGTTCACACAATGCCTACAAGTCTAAATCTGCATTTTCAGCCTTCCAGCTCTTTTCGTTAAGGAGATATTGCAAAGCATTTGGAAAAAATGTCGACGCGGTTTTCTCTAAGGCGGAATAAGCTGGGGCCGATTTTTCAACGTTATCTTGTTCACACAATGCCTACAAGTCTAAATCTGCATTTTCAGCCTTCCAGCTCTTGTCGTTAAGGAGATATTGCAAAGCATTTGGAAAAAATGTCAACGCGGTTTTCTCTAAGGCGGAATAAGCTGGGGCCGATTTTTCAACGTTATCTTGTTCACACAATGCCTACAAGTCTAAATCTGCATTTTCAGCCTTCCAGCTCTTGTCGTTAAGGAGATATTGCAAAGCATTTGGAAAAAATGTCAACGCGGTTTTCTCTAAGGCGGAATAAGCTGGGGCCGATTTTTCAACGTTACCTTGTTCACACAATGCCTACAAGTCTAAATCTGCATTTTCAGCCTTCTAGCTCTTTTCGTTAAGGAGATATTGCAAAGCATTTGGAAAAAATGTCGACGCGGTTTTCTCTAAGGCGGAATAAGCTGGGGCCGATTTTTCAACGTTATCTTGTTCACACAATGCCTACAAGTCTAAATCTGCATTTTCAGCCTTCTAGCTCTTTTCGTTAAGGAGATATTGCAAAGCATTTGGAAAAAATGTCAACGCGGTTTTCTCTAAGGCGGAATAAGCTGGGGCCGATTTTACAACGTTATCTTGTTCACACAATGCCTACAAGTCTAAATCTGCATTTTCAGCCTTCCAGCTCTTTTCGTTAAGGTGATATTGCAAAGCATTTGGAAAAAATGTCAACGCGGTTTTCTCTAAGGCGGAATAAGCTGGGGCCGATTTTTCAACGTTATCTTGTTCACACAATGCCTACAAGTCTAAATCTGCATTTTCAGCCTTCCAGCTCTTTTCGTTAAGGTGATATTGCAAAGCATTTGGAAAAAATGTCAACGCGGTTTTCTCTAAGGCGGAATAAGCTGGGGCCGATTTTTCAACGCTATCTTGTTCACACAATGCCTACAAGTCTAAATCTGCATTTTCAGCCTTCCAGCTCTTTTCGTTAAGGAGATATTGCAAAGCATTTGGAAAAAATGTCAACGCGGTTTTCTCTAAGGCGGAATTAGCTGGGGCCGATTTTTCAACGTTATCTTGTTCACACAATGCCTACAAGTCTAAATCTGCATTTTCAGCCTTCTAGCTCTTTTCGTTAAGGAGATATTGCAAAGCATTTGGAAAAAATGTCAACGCGGTTTTCTCTAAGGCGGAATAAGCTGGGGCCGATTTTTCAACGTTATCTTGTTCACACAATGCCTACAAGTCTAAATCTGCATTTTCAGCCTTTTAGCTCTTTTCGTTAAGGAGATATTGCAAAGCATTTGGAAAAAATGTCAACGCGGTTTTCTCTAAGGCGGAATAAGCTGCGGCCGATTTTTCAACGTTATCTTGTTCACACAATGCCTACAAGTCTAAATCTGCATTTTCAGCCTTCTAGCTCTTTTCGTTAAGGAGATATTGCAAAGCATTTGGAAAAAATGTCAACGCGGTTTTCTCTAAGGCGGAATAAGCTGGGGCCGATTTGTCAACGTTATCTTGTTCACACAATGCCTACAAGTCTAAATCTGCATTTTCAGCCTTCCAGCTCTTTTCGTTAAGGAGATATTGCAAAGCATTTGGAAAAAATGTCAACGCGGTTTTCTCTAAGGCGGAATAAGCTGGGGCCGATTTTTCAACGTTACCTTGTTCACACAATGCCTACAAGTCTAAATCTGCATTTTCAGCCTTCTAGCTCTTTTCGTTAAGGAGATATTGCAAAGCATTTGGAAAAAATGTCGACGCGGTTTTCTCTAAGGCGGAATAAGCTGGGGCCGATTTTTCAACGTTATCTTGTTCACACAATGCCTACAAGTCTAAATCTGCATTTTCAGCCTTCTAGCTCTTTTCGTTAAGGAGATATTGCAAAGCATTTGGAAAAAATGTCAACGCGGTTTTCTCTAAGGCGGAATAAGCTGGGGCCGATTTTACAACGTTATCTTGTTCACACAATGCCTACAAGTCTAAATCTGCATTTTCAGCCTTCCAGCTCTTTTCGTTAAGGAGATATTGCAAAGCATTTGGAAAAAATGTCAACGCGGTTTTCTCTAAGGCGGAATAAGCTGGGGCCGATTTTTCAACGTTATCTTGTTCACACAATGCCTACAAGTCTAAATCTGCATTTTCAGCCTTCTAGCTCTTTTCGTTAAGGTGATATTGCAAAGCATTTGGAAAAAATGTCAACGCGGTTTTCTCTAAGGCGGAATAAGCTGGGGCCGATTTTTCAACGCTATCTTGTTCACACAATGCCTACAAGTCTAAATCTGCATTTTCAGCCTTCTAGCTCTTTTCGTTAAGGTGATATTGCAAAGCATTTGGAAAAAATGTCAACGCGGTTTTCTCTAAGGCGGAATAAGCTGGGGCCGATTTTGCAACGTTATCTTGTTCACACAATGCCTACAAGTCTAAATCTGCATTTTCAGCCTTCCAGCTCTTTTCGTTAAGGAGATATTGCAAAGCATTTGGAAAAAATGTCGACGCAGTTTTCTCTAAGGCGGAATAAGCTGGGGCCGATTTTTCAACGTTATCTTGTTCACACAATGCCTACAAGTCTAAATCTGCATTTTCAGCCTTCCAGCTCTTGTCGTTAAGGAGATATTGCAAAGCATTTGGAAAAAATGTCAACGCGGTTTTCTCTAAGGCGGAATAAGCTGGGGCCGATTTTACAACGTTATCTTGTTCACACAATGCCTACAAGTCTAAATCTGCATTTTCAGCCTTCCAGCTCTTTTCGTTAAGGAGATATTGCAAGGCATTTGGAAAAAATGTCAACGCGGTTTTCTCTAAGGCGGAATAAGCTGCGGCCGATTTTTCAACGTTATCTTGTTCACACAATGCCTACAAGTCTAAATCTGCATTTTCAGCCTTCTAGCTCTTTTCGTTAAGGAGATATTGCAAAGCATTTGGAAAAAATGTCAACGCGGTTTTCTCTAAGGCGGAATAAGCTGGGGCCGATTTTTCAACGTTATCTTGTTCACACAATGCCTACAAGTCTAAATCTGCATTTTCAGCCTTCCAGCTCTTTTCGTTAAGGAGATATTGCAAAGCATTTGGAAAAAATGTCAACGCGGTTTTCTCTAAGGCGGAATAAGCTGGGGCCGATTTTACAACGTTATCTTGTTCACACAATGCCTACAAGTCTAAATCTGCATTTTCAGCCTTCCAGCTCTTTTCGTTAAGGAGATATTGCAAGGCATTTGGAAAAAATGTCAACGCGGTTTTCTCTAAGGCGGAATAAGCTGGGGCCGATTTTTCAACGCTATCTTGTTCACACAATGCCTACAAGTCTAAATCTGCATTTTCAGCCTTCCAGCTCTTTTCGTTAAGGAGATATTGCAAAGCATTTGGAAAAAATGTCAACGCGGTTTTCTCTAAGGCGGAATAAGCTGGGGCCGATTTTTCAACGCTATCTTGTTCACACAATGCCTACAAGTCTAAATCTGCATTTTCAGCCTTCTAGCTCTTTTCGTTAAGGAGATATTGCAAAGCATTTGGAAAAAATGTCAACGCGGTTTTCTCTAAGGCGGAATAAGCTGGGGCCGATTTTTCAACGTTATCTTGTTCACACAATGCCTACAAGTCTAAATCTGCATTTTCAGCCTTCCAGCTCTTTTCGTTAAGGAGATATTGCAAAGCATTTGGAAAAAATGTCAACGCGGTTTTCTCTAAGGCGGAATAAGCTGGGGCCGATTTTTCAACGTTATCTTGTTCACACAATGCCTACAAGTCTAAATCTGCATTTTCAGCCTTCTAGCTCTTTTCGTTAAGGTGATATTGCAAAGCATTTGGAAAAAATGTCAACGCGGTTTTCTCTAAGGCGGAATAAGCTGGGGCCGATTTTTCAACGCTATCTTGTTCACACAATGCCTACAAGTCTAAATCTGCATTTTCAGCCTTCCAGCTCTTTTCGTTAAGGAGATATTGCAAAGCATTTGGAAAAAATGTCAACGCGGTTTTCTCTAAGGCGGAATAAGCTGGGGCCGATTTTTCAACGTTATCTTGTTCACACAATGCCTACAAGTCTAAATCTGCATTTTCAGCCTTCTAGCTCTTTTCGTTAAGGAGATATTGCAAGGCATTTGGAAAAAATGTCAACGCGGTTTTCTCTAAGGCGGAATAAGCTGGGGCCGATTTTTCAACGCTATCTTGTTCACACAATGCCTACAAGTCTAAATCTGCATTTTCAGCCTTCTAGCTCTTTTCGTTAAGGTGATATTGCAAAGCATTTGGAAAAAATGTCAACGCGGTTTTCTCTAAGGCGGAATAAGCTGGGGCCGATTTTTCAACGCTATCTTGTTCACACAATGCCTACAAGTCTAAATCTGCATTTTCAGCCTTCCAGCTCTTTTCGTTAAGGAGATATTGCAAAGCATTTGGAAAAAATGTCAACGCGGTTTTCTCTAAGGCGGAATTAGCTGGGGCCGATTTTTCAACGTTATCTTGTTCACACAATGCCTACAAGTCTAAATCTGCATTTTCAGCCTTCTAGCTCTTTTCGTTAAGGAGATATTGCAAGGCATTTGGAAAAAATGTCAACGCGGTTTTCTCTAAGGCGGAATAAGCTGGGGCCGATTTTTCAACGTTATCTTGTTCACACAATGCCTACAAGTCTAAATCTGCATTTTCAGCCTTCTAGATCTTTTCGTTAAGGTGATATTGCAAAGCATTTGGAAAAAATGTCAACGCGGTTTTCTCTAAGGCGGAATAAGCTGCGGCCGATTTTTCAACGTTATCTTGTTCACACAATGCCTACAAGTCTAAATCTGCATTTTCAGCCTTCTAGCTCTTTTCGTTAAGGAGATATTGCAAAGCATTTGGAAAAAATGTCGACGCGGTTTTCTCTAAGGCGGAATAAGCTGGGGCCGATTTTTCAACGTTATCTTGTTCACACAATGCCTACAAGTCTAAATCTGCATTTTCAGCCTTCTAGCTCTTTTCGTTAAGGAGATATTGCAAAGCATTTGGAAAAAAATGTCAACGCGGTTTTCTCTAAGGCGGAATAAGCTGGGGCCGATTTTTCAACGCTATCTTGTTCACACAATGCCTACAAGTCTAAATCTGCATTTTCAGCCTTCCAGCTCTTTTCGTTAAGGAGATATTGCAAAGCATTTGGAAAAAATGTCAACGCGGTTTTCTCTAAGGCGGAATAAGCTGGGGCCGATTTTACAACGTTATCTTGTTCACACAATGCCTACAAGTCTAAATCTGCATTTTCAGCCTTCTAGCTCTTTTCGTTAAGGAGATATTGCAAAGCATTTGGAAAAAATGTCAACGCGGTTTTCTCTAAGGCGGAATAAGCTGGGGCCGATTTTTCAACGTTATCTTGTTCACACAATGCCTACAAGTCTAAATCTGCATTTTCAGCCTTCTAGCTCTTTTCGTTAAGGTGATATTGCAAAGCATTTGGAAAAAATGTCAACGCGGTTTTCTCTAAGGCGGAATAAGCTGGGGCCGATTTTGCAACGTTATCTTGTTCACACAATGCCTACAAGTCTAAATCTGCATTTTCAGCCTTCCAGCTCTTTTCGTTAAGGAGATATTGCAAAGCATTTGGAAAAAATGTCGACGCGGTTTTCTCTAAGGCGGAATAAGCTGGGGCCGATTTTTCAACGTTATCTTGTTCACACAATGCCTACAAGTCTAAATCTGCATTTTCAGCCTTCCAGCTCTTGTCGTTAAGGAGATATTGCAAAGCATTTGGAAAAAATGTCAACGCGGTTTTCTCTAAGGCGGAATAAGCTGGGGCCGATTTTTCAACGTTATCTTGTTCACACAATGCCTACAAGTCTAAATCTGCATTTTCAGCCTTCCAGCTCTTGTCGTTAAGGAGATATTGCAAAGCATTTGGAAAAAATGTCAACGCGGTTTTCTCTAAGGCGGAATAAGCTGGGGCCGATTTTTCAACGTTACCTTGTTCACACAATGCCTACAAGTCTAAATCTGCATTTTCAGCCTTCTAGCTCTTTTCGTTAAGGAGATATTGCAAAGCATTTGGAAAAAATGTCGACGCGGTTTTCTCTAAGGCGGAATAAGCTGGGGCCGATTTTTCAACGTTATCTTGTTCACACAATGCCTACAAGTCTAAATCTGCATTTTCAGCCTTCTAGCTCTTTTCGTTAAGGAGATATTGCAAAGCATTTGGAAAAAATGTCAACGCGGTTTTCTCTAAGGCGGAATAAGCTGGGGCCGATTTTACAACGTTATCTTGTTCACACAATGCCTACAAGTCTAAATCTGCATTTTCAGCCTTCCAGCTCTTTTCGTTAAGGTGATATTGCAAAGCATTTGGAAAAAATGTCAACGCGGTTTTCTCTAAGGCGGAATAAGCTGGGGCCGATTTTTCAACGTTATCTTGTTCACACAATGCCTACAAGTCTAAATCTGCATTTTCAGCCTTCCAGCTCTTTTCGTTAAGGTGATATTGCAAAGCATTTGGAAAAAATGTCAACGCGGTTTTCTCTAAGGCGGAATAAGCTGGGGCCGATTTTTCAACGCTATCTTGTTCACACAATGCCTACAAGTCTAAATCTGCATTTTCAGCCTTCCAGCTCTTTTCGTTAAGGAGATATTGCAAAGCATTTGGAAAAAATGTCAACGCGGTTTTCTCTAAGGCGGAATTAGCTGGGGCCGATTTTTCAACGTTATCTTGTTCACACAATGCCTACAAGTCTAAATCTGCATTTTCAGCCTTCTAGCTCTTTTCGTTAAGGAGATATTGCAAAGCATTTGGAAAAAATGTCAACGCGGTTTTCTCTAAGGCGGAATAAGCTGGGGCCGATTTTTCAACGTTATCTTGTTCACACAATGCCTACAAGTCTAAATCTGCATTTTCAGCCTTTTAGCTCTTTTCGTTAAGGAGATATTGCAAAGCATTTGGAAAAAATGTCAACGCGGTTTTCTCTAAGGCGGAATAAGCTGCGGCCGATTTTTCAACGTTATCTTGTTCACACAATGCCTACAAGTCTAAATCTGCATTTTCAGCCTTCTAGCTCTTTTCGTTAAGGAGATATTGCAAAGCATTTGGAAAAAATGTCAACGCGGTTTTCTCTAAGGCGGAATAAGCTGGGGCCGATTTGTCAACGTTATCTTGTTCACACAATGCCTACAAGTCTAAATCTGCATTTTCAGCCTTCCAGCTCTTTTCGTTAAGGAGATATTGCAAAGCATTTGGAAAAAATGTCAACGCGGTTTTCTCTAAGGCGGAATAAGCTGGGGCCGATTTTTCAACGTTACCTTGTTCACACAATGCCTACAAGTCTAAATCTGCATTTTCAGCCTTCTAGCTCTTTTCGTTAAGGAGATATTGCAAAGCATTTGGAAAAAATGTCGACGCGGTTTTCTCTAAGGCGGAATAAGCTGGGGCCGATTTTTCAACGTTATCTTGTTCACACAATGCCTACAAGTCTAAATCTGCATTTTCAGCCTTCTAGCTCTTTTCGTTAAGGAGATATTGCAAAGCATTTGGAAAAAATGTCAACGCGGTTTTCTCTAAGGCGGAATAAGCTGGGGCCGATTTTACAACGTTATCTTGTTCACACAATGCCTACAAGTCTAAATCTGCATTTTCAGCCTTCCAGCTCTTTTCGTTAAGGAGATATTGCAAAGCATTTGGAAAAAATGTCAACGCGGTTTTCTCTAAGGCGGAATAAGCTGGGGCCGATTTTTCAACGTTATCTTGTTCACACAATGCCTACAAGTCTAAATCTGCATTTTCAGCCTTCTAGCTCTTTTCGTTAAGGTGATATTGCAAAGCATTTGGAAAAAATGTCAACGCGGTTTTCTCTAAGGCGGAATAAGCTGGGGCCGATTTTTCAACGCTATCTTGTTCACACAATGCCTACAAGTCTAAATCTGCATTTTCAGCCTTCTAGCTCTTTTCGTTAAGGTGATATTGCAAAGCATTTGGAAAAAATGTCAACGCGGTTTTCTCTAAGGCGGAATAAGCTGGGGCCGATTTTGCAACGTTATCTTGTTCACACAATGCCTACAAGTCTAAATCTGCATTTTCAGCCTTCCAGCTCTTTTCGTTAAGGAGATATTGCAAAGCATTTGGAAAAAATGTCGACGCGGTTTTCTCTAAGGCGGAATAAGCTGGGGCCGATTTTTCAACGTTATCTTGTTCACACAATGCCTACAAGTCTAAATCTGCATTTTCAGCCTTCCAGCTCTTGTCGTTAAGGAGATATTGCAAAGCATTTGGAAAAAATGTCAACGCGGTTTTCTCTAAGGCGGAATAAGCTGGGGCCGATTTTTCAACGTTATCTTGTTCACACAATGCCTACAAGTCTAAATCTGCATTTTCAGCCTTCCAGCTCTTGTCGTTAAGGAGATATTGCAAAGCATTTGGAAAAAATGTCAACGCGGTTTTCTCTAAGGCGGAATAAGCTGGGGCCGATTTTTCAACGTTACCTTGTTCACACAATGCCTACAAGTCTAAATCTGCATTTTCAGCCTTCTAGCTCTTTTCGTTAAGGAGATATTGCAAAGCATTTGGAAAAAATGTCGACGCGGTTTTCTCTAAGGCGGAATAAGCTGGGGCCGATTTTTCAACGTTATCTTGTTCACACAATGCCTACAAGTCTAAATCTGCATTTTCAGCCTTCTAGCTCTTTTCGTTAAGGAGATATTGCAAAGCATTTGGAAAAAATGTCAACGCGGTTTTCTCTAAGGCGGAATAAGCTGGGGCCGATTTTTCAACGTTACCTTGTTCACACAATGCCTACAAGTCTAAATCTGCATTTTCAGCCTTCTAGCTCTTTTCGTTAAGGAGATATTGCAAAGCATTTGGAAAAAATGTCAACGCGGTTTTCTCTAAGGCGGAATAAGCTGGGGCCGATTTTTCAACGTTATCTTGTTCACACAATGCCTACAAGTCTAAATCTGCATTTTCAGCCTTCCAGCTCTTGTCGTTAAGGAGATATTGCAAAGCATTTGGAAAAAATGTCAACGCGGTTTTCTCTAAGGCGGAATAAGCTGGGGCCGATTTTTCAACGTTACCTTGTTCACACAATGCCTACAAGTCTAAATCTGCATTTTCAGCCTTCTAGCTCTTTTCGTTAAGGAGATATTGCAAAGCATTTGGAAAAAATGTCGACGCGGTTTTCTCTAAGGCGGAATAAGCTGGGGCCGATTTTTCAACGTTATCTTGTTCACACAATGCCTACAAGTCTAAATCTGCATTTTCAGCCTTCTAGCTCTTTTCGTTAAGGAGATATTGCAAAGCATTTGGAAAAAATGTCAACGCGGTTTTCTCTAAGGCGGAATAAGCTGGGGCCGATTTTTCAACGTTACCTTGTTCACACAATGCCTACAAGTCTAAATCTGCATTTTCAGCCTTCTAGCTCTTTTCGTTAAGGAGATATTGCAAAGCATTTGGAAAAAATGTCGACGCGGTTTTCTCTAAGGCGGAATAAGCTGGGGCCGATTTTTCAACGTTATCTTGTTCACACAATGCCTACAAGTCTAAATCTGCATTTTCAGCCTTCTAGCTCTTTTCGTTAAGGAGATATTGCAAAGCATTTGGAAAAAAATGTCAACGCGGTTTTCTCTAAGGCGGAATAAGCTGGGGCCGATTTTTCAACGCTATCTTGTTCACACAATGCCTACAAGTCTAAATCTGCATTTTCAGCCTTCCAGCTCTTTTCGTTAAGGAGATATTGCAAAGCATTTGGAAAAAATGTCAACGCGGTTTTCTCTAAGGCGGAATAAGCTGGGGCCGATTTTACAACGTTATCTTGTTCACACAATGCCTACAAGTCTAAATCTGCATTTTCAGCCTTCCAGCTCTTTTCGTTAAGGAGATATTGCAAAGCATTTGGAAAAAATGTCAACGCGGTTTTCTCTAAGGCGGAATAAGCTGGGGCCGATTTTTCAACGTTATCTTGTTCACACAATGCCTACAAGTCTAAATCTGCATTTTCAGCCTTCTAGCTCTTTTCGTTAAGGTGATATTGCAAAGCATTTGGAAAAAATGTCAACGCGGTTTTCTCTAAGGCGGAATAAGCTGGGGCCGGTTTTTCAACGCTATCTTGTTCACACAATGCCTACAAGTCTAAATCTGCATTTTCAGCCTTCCAGCTCTTTTCGTTAAGGAGATATTGCAAAGCATTTGGAAAAAATGTCAACGCGGTTTTCTCTAAGGCGGAATTAGCTGGGGCCGATTTTTCAACGTTATCTTGTTCACACAATGCCTACAAGTCTAAATCTGCATTTTCAGCCTTCTAGCTCTTTTCGTTAAGGAGATATTGCAAAGCATTTGGAAAAAATGTCAACGCGGTTTTCTCTAAGGCGGAATAAGCTGGGGCCGATTTTTCAACGTTATCTTGTTCACACAATGCCTACAAGTCTAAATCTGCATTTTCAGCCTTCCAGCTCTTTTCGTTAAGGAGATATTGCAAAGCATTTGGAAAAAATGTCAACGCGGTTTTCTCTAAGGCGGAATAAGCTGCGGCCGATTTTTCAACGTTATCTTGTTCACACAATGCCTACAAGTCTAAATCTGCATTTTCAGCCTTCTAGCTCTTTTCGTTAAGGAGATATTGCAAAGCATTTGGAAAAAATGTCAACGCGGTTTTCTCTAAGGCGGAATAAGCTGGGGCCGATTTTTCAACGTTATCTTGTTCACACAATGCCTACAAGTCTAAATCTGCATTTTCAGCCTTCCAGCTCTTTTCGTTAAGGAGATATTGCAAAGCATTTGGAAAAAATGTCAACGCGGTTTTCTCTAAGGCGGAATAAGCTGGGGCCGATTTTACAACGTTATCTTGTTCACACAATGCCTACAAGTCTAAATCTGCATTTTCAGCCTTCCAGCTCTTTTCGTTAAGGAGATATTGCAAGGCATTTGGAAAAAATGTCAACGCGGTTTTCTCTAAGGCGGAATAAGCTGCGGCCGATTTTTCAACGTTATCTTGTTCACACAATGCCTACAAGTCTAAATCTGCATTTTCAGCCTTCTAGCTCTTTTCGTTAAGGAGATATTGCAAAGCATTTGGAAAAAATGTCAACGCGGTTTTCTCTAAGGCGGAATAAGCTGGGGCCGATTTTTCAACGTTATCTTGTTCACACAATGCCTACAAGTCTAAATCTGCATTTTCAGCCTTCCAGCTCTTTTCGTTAAGGAGATATTGCAAAGCATTTGGAAAAAATGTCAACGCGGTTTTCTCTAAGGCGGAATAAGCTGGGGCCGATTTTACAACGTTATCTTGTTCACACAATGCCTACAAGTCTAAATCTGCATTTTCAGCCTTCCAGCTCTTTTCGTTAAGGAGATATTGCAAGGCATTTGGAAAAAATGTCAACGCGGTTTTCTCTAAGGCGGAATAAGCTGGGGCCGATTTTTCAACGCTATCTTGTTCACACAATGCCTACAAGTCTAAATCTGCATTTTCAGCCTTCCAGCTCTTTTCGTTAAGGAGATATTGCAAAGCATTTGGAAAAAATGTCAACGCGGTTTTCTCTAAGGCGGAATAAGCTGGGGCCGATTTTTCAACGCTATCTTGTTCACACAATGCCTACAAGTCTAAATCTGCATTTTCAGCCTTCTAGCTCTTTTCGTTAAGGAGATATTGCAAAGCATTTGGAAAAAATGTCAACGCGGTTTTCTCTAAGGCGGAATAAGCTGGGGCCGATTTTTCAACGTTATCTTGTTCACACAATGCCTACAAGTCTAAATCTGCATTTTCAGCCTTCCAGCTCTTTTCGTTAAGGAGATATTGCAAAGCATTTGGAAAAAATGTCAACGCGGTTTTCTCTAAGGCGGAATAAGCTGGGGCCGATTTTTCAACGTTATCTTGTTCACACAATGCCTACAAGTCTAAATCTGCATTTTCAGCCTTCTAGCTCTTTTCGTTAAGGTGATATTGCAAAGCATTTGGAAAAAATGTCAACGCGGTTTTCTCTAAGGCGGAATAAGCTGGGGCCGATTTTTCAACGCTATCTTGTTCACACAATGCCTACAAGTCTAAATCTGCATTTTCAGCCTTCCAGCTCTTTTCGTTAAGGAGATATTGCAAAGCATTTGGAAAAAATGTCAACGCGGTTTTCTCTAAGGCGGAATAAGCTGGGGCCGATTTTTCAACGTTATCTTGTTCACACAATGCCTACAAGTCTAAATCTGCATTTTCAGCCTTCTAGCTCTTTTCGTTAAGGAGATATTGCAAGGCATTTGGAAAAAATGTCAACGCGGTTTTCTCTAAGGCGGAATAAGCTGGGGCCGATTTTTCAACGCTATCTTGTTCACACAATGCCTACAAGTCTAAATCTGCATTTTCAGCCTTCTAGCTCTTTTCGTTAAGGTGATATTGCAAAGCATTTGGAAAAAATGTCAACGCGGTTTTCTCTAAGGCGGAATAAGCTGGGGCCGATTTTTCAACGCTATCTTGTTCACACAATGCCTACAAGTCTAAATCTGCATTTTCAGCCTTCCAGCTCTTTTCGTTAAGGAGATATTGCAAAGCATTTGGAAAAAATGTCAACGCGGTTTTCTCTAAGGCGGAATTAGCTGGGGCCGATTTTTCAACGTTATCTTGTTCACACAATGCCTACAAGTCTAAATCTGCATTTTCAGCCTTCTAGCTCTTTTCGTTAAGGAGATATTGCAAGGCATTTGGAAAAAATGTCAACGCGGTTTTCTCTAAGGCGGAATAAGCTGGGGCCGATTTTTCAACGTTATCTTGTTCACACAATGCCTACAAGTCTAAATCTGCATTTTCAGCCTTCTAGATCTTTTCGTTAAGGTGATATTGCAAAGCATTTGGAAAAAATGTCAACGCGGTTTTCTCTAAGGCGGAATAAGCTGCGGCCGATTTTTCAACGTTATCTTGTTCACACAATGCCTACAAGTCTAAATCTGCATTTTCAGCCTTCTAGCTCTTTTCGTTAAGGAGATATTGCAAAGCATTTGGAAAAAATGTCGACGCGGTTTTCTCTAAGGCGGAATAAGCTGGGGCCGATTTTTCAACGTTATCTTGTTCACACAATGCCTACAAGTCTAAATCTGCATTTTCAGCCTTCTAGCTCTTTTCGTTAAGGAGATATTGCAAAGCATTTGGAAAAAAATGTCAACGCGGTTTTCTCTAAGGCGGAATAAGCTGGGGCCGATTTTTCAACGCTATCTTGTTCACACAATGCCTACAAGTCTAAATCTGCATTTTCAGCCTTCCAGCTCTTTTCGTTAAGGAGATATTGCAAAGCATTTGGAAAAAATGTCAACGCGGTTTTCTCTAAGGCGGAATAAGCTGGGGCCGATTTTACAACGTTATCTTGTTCACACAATGCCTACAAGTCTAAATCTGCATTTTCAGCCTTCTAGCTCTTTTCGTTAAGGAGATATTGCAAAGCATTTGGAAAAAATGTCAACGCGGTTTTCTCTAAGGCGGAATAAGCTGGGGCCGATTTTTCAACGTTATCTTGTTCACACAATGCCTACAAGTCTAAATCTGCATTTTCAGCCTTCTAGCTCTTTTCGTTAAGGTGATATTGCAAAGCATTTGGAAAAAATGTCAACGCGGTTTTCTCTAAGGCGGAATAAGCTGGGGCCGATTTTGCAACGTTATCTTGTTCACACAATGCCTACAAGTCTAAATCTGCATTTTCAGCCTTCCAGCTCTTTTCGTTAAGGAGATATTGCAAAGCATTTGGAAAAAATGTCGACGCGGTTTTCTCTAAGGCGGAATAAGCTGGGGCCGATTTTTCAACGTTATCTTGTTCACACAATGCCTACAAGTCTAAATCTGCATTTTCAGCCTTCCAGCTCTTGTCGTTAAGGAGATATTGCAAAGCATTTGGAAAAAATGTCAACGCGGTTTTCTCTAAGGCGGAATAAGCTGGGGCCGATTTTTCAACGTTATCTTGTTCACACAATGCCTACAAGTCTAAATCTGCATTTTCAGCCTTCCAGCTCTTGTCGTTAAGGAGATATTGCAAAGCATTTGGAAAAAATGTCAACGCGGTTTTCTCTAAGGCGGAATAAGCTGGGGCCGATTTTTCAACGTTACCTTGTTCACACAATGCCTACAAGTCTAAATCTGCATTTTCAGCCTTCTAGCTCTTTTCGTTAAGGAGATATTGCAAAGCATTTGGAAAAAATGTCGACGCGGTTTTCTCTAAGGCGGAATAAGCTGGGGCCGATTTTTCAACGTTATCTTGTTCACACAATGCCTACAAGTCTAAATCTGCATTTTCAGCCTTCTAGCTCTTTTCGTTAAGGAGATATTGCAAAGCATTTGGAAAAAATGTCAACGCGGTTTTCTCTAAGGCGGAATAAGCTGGGGCCGATTTTACAACGTTATCTTGTTCACACAATGCCTACAAGTCTAAATCTGCATTTTCAGCCTTCCAGCTCTTTTCGTTAAGGTGATATTGCAAAGCATTTGGAAAAAATGTCAACGCGGTTTTCTCTAAGGCGGAATAAGCTGGGGCCGATTTTTCAACGTTATCTTGTTCACACAATGCCTACAAGTCTAAATCTGCATTTTCAGCCTTCCAGCTCTTTTCGTTAAGGTGATATTGCAAAGCATTTGGAAAAAATGTCAACGCGGTTTTCTCTAAGGCGGAATAAGCTGGGGCCGATTTTTCAACGCTATCTTGTTCACACAATGCCTACAAGTCTAAATCTGCATTTTCAGCCTTCCAGCTCTTTTCGTTAAGGAGATATTGCAAAGCATTTGGAAAAAATGTCAACGCGGTTTTCTCTAAGGCGGAATTAGCTGGGGCCGATTTTTCAACGTTATCTTGTTCACACAATGCCTACAAGTCTAAATCTGCATTTTCAGCCTTCTAGCTCTTTTCGTTAAGGAGATATTGCAAAGCATTTGGAAAAAATGTCAACGCGGTTTTCTCTAAGGCGGAATAAGCTGGGGCCGATTTTTCAACGTTATCTTGTTCACACAATGCCTACAAGTCTAAATCTGCATTTTCAGCCTTTTAGCTCTTTTCGTTAAGGAGATATTGCAAAGCATTTGGAAAAAATGTCAACGCGGTTTTCTCTAAGGCGGAATAAGCTGCGGCCGATTTTTCAACGTTATCTTGTTCACACAATGCCTACAAGTCTAAATCTGCATTTTCAGCCTTCTAGCTCTTTTCGTTAAGGAGATATTGCAAAGCATTTGGAAAAAATGTCAACGCGGTTTTCTCTAAGGCGGAATAAGCTGGGGCCGATTTGTCAACGTTATCTTGTTCACACAATGCCTACAAGTCTAAATCTGCATTTTCAGCCTTCCAGCTCTTTTCGTTAAGGAGATATTGCAAAGCATTTGGAAAAAATGTCAACGCGGTTTTCTCTAAGGCGGAATAAGCTGGGGCCGATTTTTCAACGTTACCTTGTTCACACAATGCCTACAAGTCTAAATCTGCATTTTCAGCCTTCTAGCTCTTTTCGTTAAGGAGATATTGCAAAGCATTTGGAAAAAATGTCGACGCGGTTTTCTCTAAGGCGGAATAAGCTGGGGCCGATTTTTCAACGTTATCTTGTTCACACAATGCCTACAAGTCTAAATCTGCATTTTCAGCCTTCTAGCTCTTTTCGTTAAGGAGATATTGCAAAGCATTTGGAAAAAATGTCAACGCGGTTTTCTCTAAGGCGGAATAAGCTGGGGCCGATTTTACAACGTTATCTTGTTCACACAATGCCTACAAGTCTAAATCTGCATTTTCAGCCTTCCAGCTCTTTTCGTTAAGGAGATATTGCAAAGCATTTGGAAAAAATGTCAACGCGGTTTTCTCTAAGGCGGAATAAGCTGGGGCCGATTTTTCAACGTTATCTTGTTCACACAATGCCTACAAGTCTAAATCTGCATTTTCAGCCTTCTAGCTCTTTTCGTTAAGGTGATATTGCAAAGCATTTGGAAAAAATGTCAACGCGGTTTTCTCTAAGGCGGAATAAGCTGGGGCCGATTTTTCAACGCTATCTTGTTCACACAATGCCTACAAGTCTAAATCTGCATTTTCAGCCTTCCAGCTCTTTTCGTTAAGGAGATATTGCAAAGCATTTGGAAAAAATGTCAACGCGGTTTTCTCTAAGGCGGAATAAGCTGGGGCCGATTTGTCAACGTTATCTTGTTCACACAATGCCTACAAGTCTAAATCTGCATTTTCAGCCTTCCAGCTCTTTTCGTTAAGGAGATATTGCAAAGCATTTGGAAAAAATGTCAACGCGGTTTTCTCTAAGGCGGAATAAGCTGGGGCCGATTTTTCAACGTTATCTTGTTCACACAATGCCTACAAGTCTAAATCTGCATTTTCAGCCTTCTAGCTCTTTTCGTTAAGGAGATATTGCAAGGCATTTGGAAAAAATGTCAACGCGGTTTTCTCTAAGGCGGAATAAGCTGGGGCCGATTTTTCAACGCTATCTTGTTCACACAATGACTACAAGTCTAAATCTGCATTTTCAGCCTTCTAGCTCTTTTCGTTAAGGTGATATTGCAAAGCATTTGGAAAAAATGTCAACGCGGTTTTCTCTAAGGCGGAATAAGCTGGGGCCGATTTTTCAACGCTATCTTGTTCACACAATGCCTACAAGTCTAAATCTGCATTTTCAGCCTTCCAGCTCTTTTCGTTAAGGAGATATTGCAAAGCATTTGGAAAAAATGTCAACGCGGTTTTCTCTAAGGCGGAATTAGCTGGGGCCGATTTTTCAACGTTATCTTGTTCACACAATGCCTACAAGTCTAAATCTGCATTTTCAGCCTTCTAGCTCTTTTCGTTAAGGAGATATTGCAAGGCATTTGGAAAAAATGTCAACGCGGTTTTCTCTAAGGCGGAATAAGCTGGGGCCGATTTTTCAACGTTATCTTGTTCACACAATGCCTACAAGTCTAAATCTGCATTTTCAGCCTTCTAGCTCTTTTCGTTAAGGTGATATTGCAAAGCATTTGGAAAAAATGTCAACGCGGTTTTCTCTAAGGCGGAATAAGCTGCGGCCGATTTTTCAACGTTATCTTGTTCACACAATGCCTACAAGTCTAAATCTGCATTTTCAGCCTTCTAGCTCTTTTCGTTAAGGAGATATTGCAAAGCATTTGGAAAAAATGTCGACGCGGTTTTCTCTAAGGCGGAATAAGCTGGGGCCGATTTTTCAACGTTATCTTGTTCACACAATGCCTACAAGTCTAAATCTGCATTTTCAGCCTTCTAGCTCTTTTCGTTAAGGAGATATTGCAAAGCATTTGGAAAAAAATGTCAACGCGGTTTTCTCTAAGGCGGAATAAGCTGGGGCCGATTTTACAACGTTATCTTGTTCACACAATGCCTACAAGTCTAAATCTGCATTTTCAGCCTTCTAGCTCTTGTCGTTAAGGAGATATTGCAAAGCATTTGGAAAAAATGTCAACGCGGTTTTCTCTAAGGCGGAATAAGCTGGGGCCGATTTTTCAACGTTATCTTGTTCACACAATGCCTACAAGTCTAAATCTGCATTTTCAGCCTTCCAGCTCTTGTCGTTAAGGAGATATTGCAAAGCATTTGGAAAAAATGTCAACGCGGTTTTCTCTAAGGCGGAATAAGCTGGGGCCGATTTTTCAACGTTACCTTGTTCACACAATGCCTACAAGTCTAAATCTGCATTTTCAGCCTTCTAGCTCTTTTCGTTAAGGAGATATTGCAAAGCATTTGGAAAAAATGTCGACGCGGTTTTCTCTAAGGCGGAATAAGCTGGGGCCGATTTTTCAACGTTATCTTGTTCACACAATGCCTACAAGTCTAAATCTGCATTTTCAGCCTTCTAGCTCTTTTCGTTAAGGAGATATTGCAAAGCATTTGGAAAAAAATGTCAACGCGGTTTTCTCTAAGGCGGAATAAGCTGGGGCCGATTTTTCAACGCTATCTTGTTCACACAATGCCTACAAGTCTAAATCTGCATTTTCAGCCTTCCAGCTCTTTTCGTTAAGGAGATATTGCAAAGCATTTGGAAAAAATGTCAACGCGGTTTTCTCTAAGGCGGAATAAGCTGGGGCCGATTTTACAACGTTATCTTGTTCACACAATGCCTACAAGTCTAAATCTGCATTTTCAGCCTTCCAGCTCTTTTCGTTAAGGAGATATTGCAAAGCATTTGGAAAAAATGTCAACGCGGTTTTCTCTAAGGCGGAATAAGCTGGGGCCGATTTTTCAACGTTATCTTGTTCACACAATGCCTACAAGTCTAAATCTGCATTTTCAGCCTTCTAGCTCTTTTCGTTAAGGTGATATTGCAAAGCATTTGGAAAAAATGTCAACGCGGTTTTCTCTAAGGCGGAATAAGCTGGGGCCGGTTTTTCAACGCTATCTTGTTCACACAATGCCTACAAGTCTAAATCTGCATTTTCAGCCTTCCAGCTCTTTTCGTTAAGGAGATATTGCAAAGCATTTGGAAAAAATGTCAACGCGGTTTTCTCTAAGGCGGAATTAGCTGGGGCCGATTTTTCAACGTTATCTTGTTCACACAATGCCTACAAGTCTAAATCTGCATTTTCAGCCTTCTAGCTCTTTTCGTTAAGGAGATATTGCAAAGCATTTGGAAAAAATGTCAACGCGGTTTTCTCTAAGGCGGAATAAGCTGGGGCCGATTTTTCAACGTTATCTTGTTCACACAATGCCTACAAGTCTAAATCTGCATTTTCAGCCTTCCAGCTCTTTTCGTTAAGGAGATATTGCAAAGCATTTGGAAAAAATGTCAACGCGGTTTTCTCTAAGGCGGAATAAGCTGCGGCCGATTTTTCAACGTTATCTTGTTCACACAATGCCTACAAGTCTAAATCTGCATTTTCAGCCTTCTAGCTCTTTTCGTTAAGGAGATATTGCAAAGCATTTGGAAAAAATGTCAACGCGGTTTTCTCTAAGGCGGAATAAGCTGGGGCCGATTTTTCAACGTTATCTTGTTCACACAATGCCTACAAGTCTAAATCTGCATTTTCAGCCTTCCAGCTCTTTTCGTTAAGGAGATATTGCAAAGCATTTGGAAAAAATGTCAACGCGGTTTTCTCTAAGGCGGAATAAGCTGGGGCCGATTTTACAACGTTATCTTGTTCACACAATGCCTACAAGTCTAAATCTGCATTTTCAGCCTTCCAGCTCTTTTCGTTAAGGAGATATTGCAAGGCATTTGGAAAAAATGTCAACGCGGTTTTCTCTAAGGCGGAATAAGCTGCGGCCGATTTTTCAACGTTATCTTGTTCACACAATGCCTACAAGTCTAAATCTGCATTTTCAGCCTTCTAGCTCTTTTCGTTAAGGAGATATTGCAAAGCATTTGGAAAAAATGTCAACGCGGTTTTCTCTAAGGCGGAATAAGCTGGGGCCGATTTTTCAACGTTATCTTGTTCACACAATGCCTACAAGTCTAAATCTGCATTTTCAGCCTTCCAGCTCTTTTCGTTAAGGAGATATTGCAAAGCATTTGGAAAAAATGTCAACGCGGTTTTCTCTAAGGCGGAATAAGCTGGGGCCGATTTTACAACGTTATCTTGTTCACACAATGCCTACAAGTCTAAATCTGCATTTTCAGCCTTCCAGCTCTTTTCGTTAAGGAGATATTGCAAGGCATTTGGAAAAAATGTCAACGCGGTTTTCTCTAAGGCGGAATAAGCTGGGGCCGATTTTTCAACGCTATCTTGTTCACACAATGCCTACAAGTCTAAATCTGCATTTTCAGCCTTCCAGCTCTTTTCGTTAAGGAGATATTGCAAAGCATTTGGAAAAAATGTCAACGCGGTTTTCTCTAAGGCGGAATAAGCTGGGGCCGATTTTTCAACGCTATCTTGTTCACACAATGCCTACAAGTCTAAATCTGCATTTTCAGCCTTCTAGCTCTTTTCGTTAAGGAGATATTGCAAAGCATTTGGAAAAAATGTCAACGCGGTTTTCTCTAAGGCGGAATAAGCTGGGGCCGATTTTTCAACGTTATCTTGTTCACACAATGCCTACAAGTCTAAATCTGCATTTTCAGCCTTCTAGCTCTTTTCGTTAAGGAAATATTGCAAAGCATTTGGAAAAAATGTCAACGCGGTTTTCTCTAAGGCGGAATAAGCTGCGGCCGATTTTTCAACGTTATCTTGTTCACACAATGCCTACAAGTCTAAATCTGCATTTTCAGCCTTCCAGCTCTTTTCGTTAAGGAGATATTGCAAAGCATTTGGAAAAAATGTCGACGCGGTTTTCTCTAAGGCGGAATAAGCTGGGGCCGATTTTTCAACGTTATCTTGTTCACACAATGCCTACAAGTCTAAATCTGCATTTTCAGCCTTCCAGCTCTTTTCGTTAAGGAGATATTGCAAAGCATTTGGAAAAAATGTCAACGCGGTTTTCTCTAAGGCGGAATTAGCTGGGGCCGATTTTTCAACGCTATCTTGTTCACACAATGCCTACAAGTCTAAATCTGCATTTTCAGCCTTCTAGCTCTTTTCGTTAAGGAGATATTGCAAATCATTTGGAAAAAATGTCAACGCGGTTTTCTCTAAGGTGGAATAAGCTGGGGCCGATTTTTCAACGCTATCTTGTTCTCACAATGCCTACAAGTCTAAATCTGCATTTTCAGCCTTCCAGCTCTTTTCGTTAAGGAGATATTGCAAAGCATTTGGAAAAAATGTCAACGCGGTTTTCTCTAAGGCGGAATAAGCTGGGGCCGATTTGTCAACGTTATCTTGTTCACACAATGCCTACAAGTCTAAATCTGCATTTTCAGCCTTCCAGCTCTTTTCGTTAAGGAGATATTGCAAAGCATTTGGAAAAAATGTCAACGCGGTTTTCTCTAAGGCGGAATAAGCTGGGGCCGATTTTACAACGCTATCTTGTTCACACAATGCCTACAAGTCTAAATCTGCATTTTCAGCCTTCCAGCTCTTTTCGTTAAGGAGATATTGCAAAGCATTTGGAAAAAATGTCAACGCGGTTTTCTCTAAGGCGGAATAAGCTGGGGCCGATTTTTCAACGTTATCTTGTTCACACAATGCCTACAAGTCTAAATCTGCATTTTCAGCCTTCTAGCTCTTTTCGTTAAGGAGATATTGCAAAGCATTTGGAAAAAATGTCAACGCGGTTTTCTCTAAGGCGGAATAAGCTGGGGCCGATTTTTCAACGCTATCTTGTTCACACAATGCCTACAAGTCTAAATCTGCATTTCCAGCCTTCTAGCTCTTTTCGTTAAGGAGATATTGCAAGGCATTTGGAAAAAATGTCAACGCGGTTTTCTCTAAGGCGGAATAAGCTGGGGCCGATTTTTCAACGTTATCTTGTTCACACAATGCCTACAAGTCTAAATCTGCATTTTCAGCCTTCCAGCTCTTTTCGTTAAGGAGATATTGCAAAGCATTTGGAAAAAATGTCAACGCGGTTTTCTCTAAGGCGGAATTAGCTGGGGCCGATTTTTCAACGCTATCTTGTTCACACAATGCCTACAAGTCTAAATCTGCATTTTCAGCCTTCTAGCTCTTTTCGTTAAGGAGATATTGCAAATCATTTGGAAAAAATGTCAACGCGGTTTTCTCTAAGGTGGAATAAGCTGGGGCCGATTTTTCAACGCTATCTTGTTCTCACAATGCCTACAAGTCTAAATCTGCATTTTCAGCCTTCCAGCTCTTTCCGTTAAGGAGATATTGCAAAGCATTTGGAAAAAATGTCAACGCGGTTTTCTCTAAGGCGGAATAAGCTGGGGCCGATTTGTCAACGTTATCTTGTTCACACAATGCCTACAAGTCTAAATCTGCATTTTCAGCCTTCCAGCTCTTTTCGTTAAGGAGATATTGCAAAGCATTTGGAAAAAATGTCAACGCGGTTTTCTCTAAGGCGGAATAAGCTGGGGCCGATTTTACAACGCTATCTTGTTCACACAATGCCTACAAGTCTAAATCTGCATTTTCAGCCTTCCAGCTCTTTTCGTTAAGGAGATATTGCAAAGCATTTGGAAAAAATGTCAACGCGGTTTTCTCTAAGGCGGAATAAGCTGGGGCCGATTTTTCAACGTTATCTTGTTCACACAATGCCTACAAGTCTAAATCTGCATTTTCAGCCTTCTAGCTCTTTTCGTTAAGGAGATATTGCAAAGCATTTGGAAAAAATGTCAACGCGGTTTTCTCTAAGGCGGAATAAGCTGGGGCCGATTTTTCAACGTTATCTTGTTCACACAATGCCTACAAGTCTAAATCTGCATTTCCAGCCTTCTAGCTCTTTTCGTTAAGGAGATATTGCAAGGCATTTGGAAAAAATGTCAACGCGGTTTTCTCTAAGGCGGAATAAGCTGGGGCCGATTTTTCAACGTTATCTTGTTCACACAATGCCTACAAGTCTAAATCTGCATTTTCAGCCTTCTAGCTCTTTTCGTTAAGGTGATATTGCAAAGCATTTGGAAAAAATGTCAACGCGGTTTTCTCTAAGGCGGAATAAGCTGGGGCCGATTTTTCAACGCTATCTTGTTCACACAATGCCTACAAGTCTAAATCTGCATTTTCAGCCTTCCAGCTCTTTTCGTTAAGGAGATATTGCAAAGCATCTGGAAAAAATGTCAACGCGGTTTTCTCTAAGGCGGAATCAGCTGGGGCCGATTTTTCAACGTTATCTTGTTCACACAATGCCTACAAGTCTAAATCTGCATTTTCAGCCTTCCAGCTCTTTTCGTTAAGGAGATATTGCAAAGCATTTGGAAAAAATGTCAACGCGGTTTTCTCTAAGGCGGAATTAGCTGGGGCCGATTTTTCAACGTTATCTTGTTCACACAATGCCTACAAGTCTAAATCTGCATTTTCAGCCTTCTAGCTCTTTTCGTTAAGGAGATATTGCAAAGCATTTGGAAAAAATGTCAACGCGGTTTTCTCTAAGGCGGAATAAGCTGGGGCCGATTTTTCAACGCTATCTTGTTCACACAATGCCTACAAGTCTAAATCTGCATTTTCAGCCTTCTAGCTCTTTTCGTTAAGGAGATATTGCAAAGCATTTGGAAAAAATGTCAACGCGGTTTTCTCTAAGGCGGAATTAGCTGGGGCCGATTTTTCAACGTTATCTTGTTCACACAATGCCTACAAGTCTAAATCTGCATTTTCAGCCTTCTAGCTCTTTTCGTTAAGGAGATATTGCAAAGCATTTGGAAAAAATGTCAACGCGGTTTTCTCTAAGGCGGAATAAGCTGGGGCCGATTTTTCAACGCTATCTTGTTCACACAATGCCTACAAGTCTAAATCTGCATTTTCAGCCTTCTAGCTCTTTTCGTTAAGGAGATATTGCAAAGCATTTGGAAAAAATGTCAACGCGGTTTTCTCTAAGGCGGAATAAGCTGGGGCCGATTTTGCAACGTTATCTTGTTCACACAATGTCTACAAGTCTAAATCTGCATTTTCAGCCTTCTAGCTCTTTTCGTTAAGGAGATATTGCAAAGCATTTGGAAAAAATGTCGACGCGGTTTTCTCTAAGGCGGAATAAGCTGGGGCCGATTTTTCAACGTTATCTTGTTCACACAATGCCTACAAGTCTAAATCTGCATTTTCAGCCTTCTAGCTCTTTTCGTTAAGGAGATATTGCAAATCATTTGGAAAAAATGTCAACGCGGTTTTCTCTAAGGTGGAATAAGCTGGGGCCGATTTTTCAACGCTATCTTGTTCACACAATGCCTACAAGTCTAAATCTGCATTTTCAGCCTTCCAGCTCTTTTCGTTAAGGAGATATTGCAAAGCATTTGGAAAAAATGTCAACGCGGTTTTCTCTAAGGCGGAATTAGCTGGGGCCGATTTTTCAACGTTATCTTGTTCACACAATGCCTACAAGTCTAAATCTGCATTTTCAGCCTTCTAGCTCTTTTCGTTAAGGAGATATTGCAAAGCATTTGGAAAAAATGTCAACGCGGTTTTCTCTAAGGCGGAATAAGCTGGGGCCGATTTTTCAACGCTATCTTGTTCACACAATGCCTACAAGTCTAAATCTGCATTTTCAGCCTTCTAGCTCTTTTCGTTAAGGAGATATTGCAAAGCATTTGGAAAAAATGTCAACGCGGTTTTCTCTAAGGCGGAATAAGCTGGGGCCGATTTTGCAACGTTATCTTGTTCACACAATGTCTACAAGTCTAAATCTGCATTTTCAGCCTTCTAGCTCTTTTCGTTAAGGAGATATTGCAAAGCATTTGGAAAAAATGTCGACGCGGTTTTCTCTAAGGCGGAATAAGCTGGGGCCGATTTTTCAACGTTATCTTGTTCACACAATGCCTACAAGTCTAAATCTGCATTTTCAGCCTTCTAGCTCTTTTCGTTAAGGAGATATTGCAAATCATTTGGAAAAAATGTCAACGCGGTTTTCTCTAAGGTGGAATAAGCTGGGGCCGATTTTTCAACGCTATCTTGTTCACACAATGCCTACAAGTCTAAATCTGCATTTTCAGCCTTCCAGCTCTTTTCGTTAAGGAGATATTGCAAAGCATTTGGAAAAAATGTCAACGCGGTTTTCTCTAAGGCGGAATAAGCTGGGGCCGATTTTTCAACGTTATCTTGTTCACACAATGCCTACAAGTCTAAATCTGCATTTTCAGCCTGCTAGCTCTTTTCGTTAAGGAGATATTGCAAGGCATTTGGAAAAAATGTCAACGCGGTTTTCTCTAAGGCGGAATAAGCTGGGGCCGATTTTTCAACGCTATCTTGTTCACACAATGCCTACAAGTCTAAATCTGCATTTTCAGCCTTCCAGCTCTTTTCGTTAAGGAGATATCTTAAAGCATTTGGAAAAAATGTCAACGCGGTTTTCTCTAAGGCGGAATAAGCTGGGGCCGATTTTTCAACGTTATCTTGTTCACACAATGCCTACAAGTCTAAATCTGCATTTTCAGCCTTCCAGCTCTTTTCGTTAAGGAGATATTGCAAAGCATCTGGAAAAAATGTCAACGCGGTTTTCTCTAAGGCGGAATCAGCTGGGGCCGATTTTTCAACGTTATCTTGTTCACACAATGCCTACAAGTCTAAATCTGCATTTTCAGCCTTCCAGCTCTTTTCGTTAAGGAGATATTGCAAAGCATTTGGAAAAAATGTCAACGCGGTTTTCTCTAAGGCGGAATTAGCTGGGGCCGATTTTTCAACGTTATCTTGTTCACACAATGCCTACAAGTCTAAATCTGCATTTTCAGCCTTCTAGTTCTTTTCGTTAAGGAGATATTGCAAAGCATTTGGAAAAAATGTCAACGCGGTTTTCTCTAAGGCGGAATAAGCTGGGGCCGATTTTTCAACGTTATCTTGTTCACACAATGCCTACAAGTCTAAATAACAAACCTGGCAATTTTAGCAGATATTTTGAACACATGAGATGTTGGTCTCAAAGGGTTAAAAAAAAATAACAAAACACATATGCCATTACGCTGACTTGGTAAAATGATGGTAATCTCCATTGTTATAGTGTTGGATGTCAGTACGGTCACTTTGCACGGAGGGGTTTTACACAGACACGATTTATAAACATGTTGGTTTAACTACCTGACATTACTGAAGGAAGAGATGTAAGTAGAGGTGGCCAACACATCCCCTGGCCCAAGCTCTCCAAGCATGTGTCTGCACCAGGTGACGGGTAGTCATACCCATCCAGGGGCACTGACAGGGTGCATGGGCCCCGCTATGGTTACCGGACCTTGTTAAAAAAAAATGGTTTTGCACAGGCAGTGGGCACTACAGGTGGGTGGCAGGGAGGGATCAGGCCTGCATCAGGGCTGCAGCATCTGCCTCTCTCCCCAGCTCCGCACACAGCACTGAGCAGCATGTCCTGAGCAGAAGAGAGAGGCTGTGCTGTGGCAGCCTTTCATTTCTCCCAACTGCCCGGCTCCCTGCAACAGGGGAGGAGGAACCTCCAGCAGACCTGGGCCCGGGTAATAAGTACTGGCTCCCCCCTCTCAATGCCACTGCACCCACCTACAGCTGGTCACACCAGAGGCGGATTTAAACCTCACGGTGCCCAAGGCAAGATACCGGTTTGAGGCCCTCCTCAAACAATCCATAGCACTATAATCTTGCTGCTGATTGCAGGCGCCATAGATAAAGTACCTTGGCGCATGCAGGGTTTACCTATAAATGCTCAGCTGCATGAACATCGGCATTGAGTACAAATCTGAATCAGGCTCTAGGTCTTAGCTGACTACCTGGGTCACATGTACAGTAACCTGGTTTCCCACATACAGTGGATGACACCATATGTTTTATATCCTATTAAAGGGACTTTGGGAGTGTGCGCTGGTCCATGTGATGCCATGACATCAGGCAGTAGTCATGCAATGCTCCTCTGGGAATGTTTTGGATGGCCAGGATATCTTTATGGGCCCCTTGGGACGTGCTGGGCCCTAGGCAGGTGCAGTGGTTACTTATGGTAAATCTGCCTCTGGGCCACACCCATTTGCATGGTATATTTACAAAGGACGCAGGCCCTTACCTGACCGTCCAGGCAGAAAGAGAGGAATCGGATCATTCGTCATACTGCATATAGGTCTACAAGCATTAGGTCTACACCATTAGGTCGACTTGCATTTAGGTCGACCTGACTGAAGGTCGACATGGGTTATGTCGACAGGGTCATTAGGTCGACATGTGTTAGGTCGACAGGTGTTAGATTGAGAGGGTCATTATGTCGACCGGTATAAGGTCGACAGGTTGATTAGGTCGACAGTGAAAAAGTCGACTTTTTTTCACTTTTCAAGCGTCGACAGAGTCAACATAGCACCGCGTCCCCTTGCATGGCTCGCTGCACTCGCCATGCTTCGGGCACACTATTTGATTCTCCCACCACGCCCTAGTGGATGGTAGGGCATGAAATCCCGCCTGTCGGCACATGTCGACTCATAAAACAGTCAAATGACCCCATGTCGACCTTTTGCCTGTCGACCTTCCCCATGTCGATCTAATGACCCTTTCGACCTTATAAAAGTCGACCCAATGACCGTGACGACCTAATGACCCTGTCGACCTTAGTCATGTCAACCTTCAGTCATGTCGACCTAAATGCAGGTCGACCTAGTGGTGTAGACCTAATGCTTGTAGACCTAAATGCTGTAGACAATATGACCATATCCCGATAGAGAATACACCCTTTGCTAAATTGTGAGAGAATTGTGTATGAATCGCTAATTGCTATTCTATCGCAAGTCCATATGCAATTCCCCAACCCTCAAGAGGTTTTTGCTGTCTGTGCAAATGTGAGTAACTGTGACCCTTAGAAAGCTAGAATGTGATGGCAGATAAGAATCTAGTCTGCCCCTTTTTAAGATATGTTGGAGCCAAGAAAGTCGGCTCCTGATTTGCCTCTAGGCGGCCAATAGAATCATTCGGAGGAGAGGCGTGGAAGATGAATGTTCTCTGCTTCTCTCCTCAGTCCGAGCGGGGTGATGCGGGACTTGGACTACGGCAGAGAGAAGAAGACGGGATCTTCGCCAGAGGACCTGGTGAGTAGGATTTCCTTCCACAGGTCCCCAAATGGATTTCTTTGGATCCTGGACCCTGGACTGTTCAGCCCTGGAGACCCGGACCCCGGACCAGCCCCGGAACCAAGATCCCGGACTCTGCAGCCACGGACCCAGGAACCAAGGCACCAGACCCTGGACCATGGAGCCCCGGGACCTACCAACGGGCTCAAGATAGGTAAGTATCAGTATGTGTGGGCTTTGGCTGTATTAAAGTTTTATTTTTCATATGTCAGTGTGTATTTATTTGACTATTTTTCATACTGTGGAATTACAAGTACCAGCGGGCTCTTTAATGCCCCGCATGCTGGGACCTGTGGTTCTCCAAGTCCCAGCTTGCGGGGGAGGCTTGCTGGGACTCATAGTTCCACAGTATTAAACAATAGTTTATTCTTTTTTTACACTGCAATCAGCGCGATGCCCACTGGGACAGCACCAGGCTTCAGCCTGGTCAGGTAAGTCCCGGAGGGGGACCCCTTTATTGGGGGGGTACCCACTCCCCCAGGGCCCCTGGCCAGGCTGACTGGTCAATAGGGATGAATGTTTTGGCCGCGGGACCTTATATAATAAGTGTACCCCGGCTGTGACATTACCCTGCTGGCTGGTTTGGTCTGGGGCTGGTTCTTAAAATACAGGGGACCCCTACTCATTTTGTCCCCCGTATTTTGGGAACCAGCCCTGGACCTGGGGCTGGTTTTAAAAAATCGGGGAACCCCTATTTGTCGTGTTTCCTGATTTTTCATTACCAGCCCCGGCTCTTTCAGCCTGGTGCTGGTTACAGCTGTGGAGGGGACCACACGCCGTTTTTTTTTTTTAATTCTTATTTTATTAACACTGAAGGCTGCAAATACGACAGGAAAATAAAGTGTGTTTTCCTGCCGTTTTTGCCCGGCCATTCGCGGATGTTTTACACTAATTAGCGGTCGTATTTTCAATACAGCCGCTTAGTAAATCAGGAATCACAATTCTTTTGAATGGTGATTTCTGTCGTATTCTATCGATGGTGTATTCATTCGTATTTGTAAATACAAATACGAATGTCCCATCAATACGAATCCGAAAATTTCTAGTTTTGGCATAGTAAATGCCAAAAATACGAATAAGCCCCCAGAGCACTCCTGCTCTCTGGACCACCCGCCACTGCTGTCTGAACTCTCCTCCCTGGGTCATCCGCTGCTGCACCCGGGGGGCCTGCTGTCGGAGTACTGCTGCTCCCGATGCTACCTGCCACCAGTGCTCTACTGCTCCCCAGTGCTGGCAGCTGGTGCTATTACAGGTGAGCACGGGCTGCCAGCGCTGGGACGCATGAGAGCATGCCTTTGCTGAACTGTAAAAGCCAGTGCATGGAAGGCTGATGCTGGAGCAAGACCTGCCTTCGCCTCACCCCATCTCTTTACACCTTTCCTTTTTCTATCTCTAATGTCCGGCAGTGACCACATTTGAAATGTCTGCTAAGAGGGGAGCAGGAGCGTTGTTAAAGGGCAGAAGTATCAACTAATTTTTAGTGCATATCTGCACTTAATGCTGGTTAACTGGGGGGATTACGGTTTTTTATATGTGTTAACAGCACACCTAACGTGCTCTATGGACAGCCTGAAGAGTAACGCTCGGCGCGGCTGTCCTCTGTAATCCCCCCCAGCAATTAGCGGCCGGGGCGATGTAGTAACAGCTGCTTCTCCAGCTTAGGGCTAGCGTTGTCCTATCCCCACTGTGGGGACAGCACTAGCCCTGCTGCTGGCTCTGGGCTGCGCTGGAGATCTTGCGATAACAAAATCTTGCGCATGCCCAGAGAGTCGACCAGGGGAGGTTTTTTTTTTTACAATGCGCTCGCGCAGTGCTGCCTGGCCGCCAATAAAGAGAGCTGAGGAGACAGGAAATAACATCTCTCCTTATCGACAGCCGCCTGCATCATACATCAAGGTTATAAGCGTGCCCACTTCTCTTTGTTATGCAGGAGAAGCGGGACCTGTTATTTTAAACGTATATAGCCCCATTAATAAATCTGCCCCTATGTGGTGGAACATTTGTGGGCATTATCTGTAATGGCGTTACTTTAGGAATTGTGTGGGGGGGACACTACTGGAGGCATTATACAGTATGTATAAGCAGGAGTACTGGGGCACTACGGTGTGTGGCATGTTGTGTTATGGGCATAATGGTGTGGTATGTTGTATAATGGGCATGACTGTGCGTGGCATAATGCCTAACAGGCATTATGGTGTGCGTAACCCTGGCTCAGCATGTCCAAGTGATTCTAGCTGGTGTAGTGTGTTTAAGTGGCACTATTGTGTGGTGTAATGTGAATTTGTACTATTATGTGGCCATGCCCTGAGTCTAAAAAAAAATGTTGTGGGGTTCTTCTCCTCCTGCTCCCCCCCCCCCCTCATGACCAGCCCAGAGCTCGGAGTGGTCCTGATTCCCAAGATATGGAGGACACGCACCAGGCTCTTGAGCCGGCCTGGTTTCCAAAATACAGGGGACAAAATGAATAGGGGTTCCCCGTATTTTGGGGACCAGCACCAGGCTCCACTAGAAGGGGGTATAATGCTGCAGCCAGGGGATACTCTCGATGGGGTCCCATCGCCAAAACATTACCCACCCTAACTAATCAACCCAGGCCTGGACTGAAGCCCCAGGCTATCCCCTGCACCCCTGAGCGGTGGGTACAGGGTTGATAGCTTGTTTAAACCGTAAAAATAGGAATTTAATACCTACCGGTAATTCCTTTTCACAAAGTCCTTATGGGATACTGGGCATCGTCTTAAGACCTTGGATATTAGAGGGTACCCACAAGGTCTTAAGACTTTTCCCAGTATCCCACAAGCCTGCCCCACATGCTGGTACTTGGGAGAACCACAGGTACCAGCATGTGGGGCATTAATGGCTCGCCGTTACCCAGTGGCATAACTAGATACATGTGGGCCCCATAGCAAAAGTTTTTAAGGGTCCCTATTTATCATCTAATGCTGAAAAATGTATACAGCACATGATACTTTGACAGGCAAAGTGGGCCCCATAGCAGCTGCACCCCCTGCACCTATGGTAGTTACGCCCTTGCTGGTACCTATAGCCCCCCTGTAAAGGAAATATAAAAAAAACACAGGTTTTTAAATATTTTATTAAACTTCATCTTGTCTTCACCCAGGGGGGCTCCTGCCCCCCCAGGGCTTCTGCGGAGTCTTCACCTGGGGCAGCTGCCTTTTTAAGCTCTTTTGCATGGCCTCCACCACCTCCCAGGGATTGTTCTTCTGGAGCTCTTCTCTGCTCCCCCTCCGCCATCGGACTGGCTGCCCCGTCTTGAACTGGTTAATATAGCCAGCTCCAGGGGGTGGGGCAATGACAAGCCATGATTGTCTGGCCGTGGCCATTTTGAATTTTTATTTCCTCCACGCCGCTGGATGAGGGGGACCAAGACCACCGCTGAGACAATGCCACCACAAGGCTCAGTTTATTTAGGGTGAGGAAGGGTTCGGAAGTGCCACGAGTGGGGGAGGGCCCGGGTGCTGCAAGTGGGGGCGGAATTGCCGTGAGTGGGGGAGGGGTCCGGGTGCTGCATCTGGGCATCTCAGGGTGAGGAGGGAGCTGGGCATCTTGGAAGAGGTGCACAGGGCATCTTAGAGGTAGAGGGGTGCTTCTAGAGGTTAGCGCTAGCGGGCAGGGGATCCCTGTTGCGTATGAGAAGTCACCACGGAGTCCCTGCGGCAGATGGGAACTAGTAGTTCCCATCCGCCGCAGGGTCCCCGTCGCTGATCTCACATAAGCTGCAGGGACCCCCTGCCTGCTGGTGGGTGGCATGCAGCGGGGTCTGGCAGCACAGGGTCGGGTAGCGCTGGCGGGCAGGGGGTACCTGCAGCGTATGTGAAGTCAGCGGCAGGGTCTCTGCGGCAGATGGGAACTAGTAGTTCCCATCCACTGCAGGAACACTGCTGATAATCTCACATACGCTGCAGGGACCCCCTGTCCACCAGCACTGCCCCGCCTAACCCTGCGCTGCCAGAGACCGCTGCATGCCACCCACCAGCCTCCTGGGACATGCTGCAGAGTCCAGACAGGAAGTTCCCGCTGGTCAGAGCTTTCTGCTGCAGGCAGACAGTGAGAGTTGGGCAGCCAGGTACCTGAGACATTATAGGAACGAGGTGGCTGTGTGACCGGCCGGGTTGACCCCTTCAGTGATCACTCAGAAGCCACCACACAGCAGAGATGTACAAGGCGTTCTGAGTGATCACTTTACATTTACAGGCAAGGCTGTTATTCATCAGGGTCCCACGGGGCTGCGCGTCCATATCGCTGTGTGGGTTACACACACAGCGATATTTAGCCACTTTCTGAGCTGTTTAGTAAAATTATGTAAAATCGCTCAGAAAGTGGCTGATTATCGGTCCGTGTGTAGGGCCCATTAGTTCAGTTGCCAGAGGCAGCAGTGCCCCACTCACAGCCAGCAGTGGGAGAGGAATAAGAGGGAGAGGCAGCAGTGTTTTATGAGTGTAAGGGCCAGATGTATCAAGCTTCAAAAGTGATAAAATGGACAGTGATAAACAGACAGCCAATAAGCTCCTACCTGTCATGTTACAGGCTGGGTTTGAAAAATAACAGGGAGGAACTGATTGGCTAGCTGTTTATCACTCTCAATTTTATCACTTTTGAAGCTTGATACATCTGTCCTTAAGAGAGGGAGGAAAGGGAAAAAGCAGGAAGGAGAAAAAGGAGAAAGGCTAGGGGCAGAGAGAGAAATAAAGAGGAGATGAGAGATATTGCTGACAGAAAGAAAGGCGCAGGGGAGAGAGGAGAGGCAGTAGGGGAGCGACAAGCGAGAGCACGAAAGAGAAGGGGGCGGGGGGAGAGAGAAAAGGGGTTGAGGAGTCAGCCAAAAAAAAAAGAGGGGAGAGTTGACACAGAGGCGGGTGGGAGAGAGGGGATAGAGGCAGTGTTGGGGAGGAGAAGGAGAGGCAAGAAGGGTGGTGAGGGAGAGTAGGTGTTTGTGTTTCGAGGGGAGCCCCCCCAGTACAAACAGTAGTGTAGTAGGTCTCCTCTGCCCAGGCACCGGTGGTGCAGGTCTCATGTGCCATCATCCTCACTGGTAGTGCAGGGTCTCTTGTGCAGCCACTGAAGGGAGGGGGCAGTTAATTAAGGGGGGTTGGGCAGTCGGTTGGCAGAGCAGCCATGCCTGATCGGCAATATTAATATAAAAAAACACCTGGAGAATAAAAAGGGTGCAGGGGATTGCCTTCCAGGGCCATGGGGCCCCCCAAGCGGCCGTGACCCATAGCGGTGCCATCCCCCTGTACCCTCTGTAGTTACGCCACTGCTCAAAAGCGTTATGTGATGGGACCCAAAAACTGTGGAGTAGGACCCCAACTTAACAAAGAGGGGTTCCGGGGACACACACTTTATTTTTCACTGAGTGCGATTACTGTGACTAGGAGAGAGGGGGGCGACACTGCTGCCGAGTAGGAGATCGGAGGTGGGGCACAGTTAGGAGAAGGGGGGGACAATGCAACTGGGTGTGAAGCCAGTGGGAAGGGGAATGAAACACTGTGGTCGGTTGTGATAGGGTGCAGTCTCTTGGGTGGGGGGGGTCAGAAGAAAGAGTGAGTGGAGTGATGTCAAAGAGGATGTTGGGGAAATACTGCAAAAAAGAGGAGCAAGAAAGGGCAAGGGGTGCGAGAAAGAGGGAGAAGGCTTCTTGGAAAAAGTGGTGCAAGGGGTAGGGTGTCAGGGAAAGGAAGAAGAGCAAAAGAGGGACAGAGTTACAAGCAGGAGTAAGAATGTCAGTGAGGGAGAGAGAGAGGGAGAGGGAGAGGGAGAGGGAGAGGGAGAGGGGGAGGGGGAGGGGGAGGGGGAGAGAGAGAGAGAGAGAGAGAGAGAGAGAGAGAGAGAGAGAGAGAGAGATGGGAGCAAGAGTGAGCGTGTCAGGGAGAGAATGGGGGAGAGAAGGTGCCTGGGAAAGAAAACGAGAGTGTCAAAGATGAAGTAAGAGATGGTATCAGGAAGAGAACGAAAGAGACAGCGCCAGGGAGAGAGAGGAAGCGTGGTGAAAGATGGGGAGGAGAGAGACAGACTGTGGCAGAGTGAGGGTTGATACAGAGGGGGCAGGGGGGAAGAGAGCAGAGGAGAGAGAGAAAAAAAAGTCAGCAGCAGGGAAGAGAGAGAGGGTGAGAGACAGGGGAAAGAGGGAAAAACGGAGGGGTGAAGAAGGCAAGAGGGGGCAACACAAAAGGGGGAGAGGAGGCAGGTCTCATTCTCACCAGCACCGGTTGAGAAGCTGGGGGGTGCCCGCCAGACAGGTGAGAAGTGGGGGTTGTTGGGAAGCAGGGAGTGCAAGGGGGGTATGCCGCCGAGTAGGTGAGAAGCAAGGGGTGGTGCCCGGGTAAACAGGCAGGGGGTTTGAGATGCCCGCCGGGCATGTGTGGGAAGGGTAGGGGAGTTGAGAGGCGGGGGGATGACCGGGTAAGTGTGGGTGGGAGTGGGGTGTGAAGCACGGGAGGGTGGTGGGGTGTCAGCCAGACAGGTGAGAAGCAGGGGGGGGGGGGATGTGGGTGGTGAGAAGCAGGAGGTGCCACAGGGTAAGAACAGGGGACAGGGGTGTCACCGTGCAGGTGAGAGGCAAGGGGGGTGCCTGGGTAAGTACGGTAGAAGCAGAGGGGGGATGACGCTGGAGGGGAGATAAGCAGGGGGTTTGGGGTGCCTGGTAAGAAGGAGGGGGCGGGGGCGTCAGATGGGTGAGAATTGCAGGGGGTGGCCGGGTCAGGAGATGCTGTCGGGTGAGAAGCGGGGAGGGGGTATGCCAGGTAAGAAGTGGGGAGGGGGTGCCCGTCGGGCCGGAAGAAAGGGGTGCCATAGGATAAGAATGGAGGGGCGTGGTGGCTGCTGCCTGGTGAGAAGCTGGTGGGGTGCCAACCGTACAGGAGAGAGGAAAGGGGGGGGGAGCCCCTGGGCGATGCCCGCTGGGCGGGTGAGAAGCAGGGAGGATAACGGGGTAAGGGAGGTGTCACAGGGGGTGAGAAGCGCGTGGAGGGGGGTTAAAGCGCAGAGGTAGTCCCGCCAGGGGTGTTTTGATAAGTGCAGGGGGTGGCGGGGTGAGAAGGGCGGGGTGCCAGCCGGGAGCGTTGAGAAGAGCAGAGGGTGCCGTTGGGCGAGAGGCAGGAAGGGGCCATGCCAGGTAAGAAGGGGGGGTACCTGTCGAGCGGGAAGAAGGGGGTTCCACAGGGTAAGAAGGGGGTATGCTGCCGGGTTCGAAGCTGGTGGGGTGCCAGCCGGACAGGATGGAGGCAACGGGGGATCCCCCCGGGCGATGCCCACCAAGCGGGTGAGAAGCAGGGAGGATGACCCGGGGGGGGAGCGGGTAGTGGCGAAGGGTAAGAACGGGAGTGGAGGGTGCCGACGGCCTAGAAGGTGCCCATCGAGCGGGGGGGGGGGAATTGTGCCACCGGGATAAGGTACGGGGGTGGGTGGTAAGAACAGAGGTCAGGGGGGAGTGCCCACCGGGCGGGTGAGAAGCATGGAGGAGGGGGCACCTGGGTAAGTAAGGTAGAAGCAGTGAGGGGATGCCCCCGGATGGGCAAGAAGCAGGGGGTTTGGGGTGCCTGGGTAAGTAGGGGGAGTGTGCCGCCGGGCATTAGGTGCCATCAGGCGAGAAGCGGGGAGGGGGCACGCCAGCTAAAGTGGGGGGTGGTCCGTCGGGCGGGTAGAAGGGGTCACCACAGGGTAAGAAGTGGTGTGTGTGTGCTGCCGCGTGAGATGCTGGTGGGAATGCCGTCAGATGGGAAGGAAGCAGAGGATTTGTGGTGCCTGGGTAAGTAAAGGGGGGGGGGGTTGCCAGCCAGACAGGAGAGAGGTAAGGGGGGGAGGGGGGGGGGGGGGGGCAAGCCCCGGTCGAGTAAGAAGCAGGGAGGATGACCAGGTAAGTGGGGGGTGCCACAGGGGGTGAGAAGCGCGTGGGTCTAGCCCCACCGGGGGTGTTTTGAGAAGTGTGGGGGCATTTTGAGCAGTAGGTGTAGTATGCACAAGGGGATAAGTATGGGGGTATTTTGTGCAGGAGAGGGCAGTATGCGCAGGGGGGACAGTGTGGGGACAGTATGCGCAGGGGAGGACAGTGTGGGGACAGTATGCGCAGGGGGGGACAGTGTGGGGACAGTATGCGCAGGGGGGACAGTGTGGGGGCAGTATGCGCAGGGGGGACAGTGTGGGGGCAGTATGCGCAGGGGGGCAGTTTGGGGGCAATATGCGCAGGGGGGGACACAGTGTGGGGGCAGTATGCGCAGGGGGGGACAGTGTGGGTTCAGTATGCGCAGGGGGGGACAGTGTGGGGGCAGTATGCGAAGGGGAGGACAGTGTGGGGGCAGTATGCGAAGGGGAGGACAGTGTGGGGGCAGTATGCGAAGGGGAGGACAGTGTGGGGGCAGTATGCGCAGGGGAGGACAGTGTGGGGGCAGTATGCGCAGGGGGGACAGTGTGGGGGCAGTATGCGCAGGGGGGACAGTGTGGGGGCAGTATGCGCAGGGGGGACAGTGTGGGGGCAGTATGCGCAGGGGGGACAGTGTGGGGGCAGGGGAAACGGTCATCTGTCAGAAGAGACTTATGTCGACTGTCATTAGGTCGACCCCGGAAGGTAGACATGGGCCAAGGTCGACAGTCATTAGGTCGACATGAGTTTTTCACTGTTTTTTGAGCCGACATGTGCCGACAGGCGGTATTTCATGCCCTACCATCCACTAGGGCGTGGTGGGAGAATAAAAAAGTGTGCCGAGCATAGCGAGGCACCGTGCCCGAAGCACAGCGAGCGAAGCAAGGGGCTGCGGTTCAACTCCAACTGTGTCCATGTCGACATTCGGGTCAAAAACCAGTGAAAAACTCATGTCGATATAATGACTGTCGACCTAAAACCATGTCGACCTTAAGTCATGTCGACCTTGGGGCCAGTCGACCTAATGACTGTAGACTTAACTCTGTTCTGACAGATGTACCGATTCCAGGGGCAGTATGTGCAGGGGGGACAGTATGCGCAGGGGGGGACAGTGTGGGGGCAGTAAGCACAGGGGGGGACAGTGTGGGGCAGTGTGTGCAGGGGGGACAGTGTGGGGGCAGTATGCGCAGGGGGGACAGTGTGGGGGCAGTATGAGCAGGGCGACAGTGTGGGGGCAGTATGTGCAGGGGGGGACAGTGTGGGGGCAGTATGTGCAGTGTGGGGTATTATGTGCTGGGTGGGCAGTGTGGGGTATTATGTGCAGGGTGCGCAGTGTGGGGTATTATGTGCAGGGTGGGCAGTGTGGGGGCAGGATGTGCAGGGGGGGACAGTGTGGGGGCAGGATGTGCAGGGGGGGACAGTGTGGGGGCAGTATGTGCAGGGGGGAAAGTGTGGGGGCAGGATTTGCGGGTGGTGGTGCAGGATAAGAACGGGAGCGGAGGGTGCTGCCGGGCGAGAAGGTGCCCGTCGATGGGGGGGGGGTTTCCGCCGGGTAAGGTGGGTGGTAAGAGCAGGTGACGTAGGGGGTGCCCACCGGGCGGGTGAAAGAGTGCCGCTGGGTGTATGTGTACCTGATACTTGGGATGTCTCACACACACAGTCCGCACTCCGCAGTACATACTGCTCCTGCCTTCAGTAGGAAAGGAAGGAGGAAATGGAACTCAGTGTACTGACTCCTCCCACTGATCACAGTGGGTCACGTGAGTGTGATGTCATCACAGGTCCTTTAGCCCACTATAATTTCGCATCTACCGGAGATTCAGGGAGGAAGCGGAGGAGGAGCCCAGCAGGCACAAAGGAATCCATAGGGCTGTTTCACACAGTACGGTTCCTGCCGCACGGTGAAATCCCGTACGGCCAGGGAGCCGCGCCGCACTCAGCAGTTGTGAATGGACACTATTGTGTCCATTCACACGGGACGGCCACGGCCCGGCCGCACGGCTGCAGCCGGATCCCCCCACTGGAAGGGACGGCTGCCGGGCTGTGGCCATCCCTGCCATTATAAAATTCTGAGTGCGGCGCGGCTCCCTGAGGGCTGTTTCACACAGTACGGTTCCTGCCGCACGGTGAAATCCCGTACGGCCAGGGAGCCGTGCCGCACTCAGCAGTTGTGAATGGACACTATTGTGTCCATTCACACGGGACGGCCACGGCCCGGCCGCACGGCTGCAGCCGGATCCCCCCACTGGAAGGGACGGCTGCCGGGCTGTGGCCATCCCTGCCATTATAAAATTCTGAGTGCGGCGCGGCTCCCTGACCGTACGGGATTTCACCGTGCGGCAGGAACCGTACTGTGTGAAACAGCCCTGACCGTACGGGATTTCACCGTGCGGCAGGAACCGTACTGTGTGAAACAGCCCTAGAGGGAGAAGCCGGCTACAGCACACATGAGCTCGGCTTGGAGGTGCTCCCCCTGGTGGCCCCAGGGCAGCTAAACGGCCAGCATGAGCAAAGAAAAGTGCTTTTCTTTGCTCCTGCTTGGTGTTTAACTGCTCTGGGGCCACCAGGTGGAGCACTTCCAAGCCGAGCTCCTGTGTGCGGCTGCTGACGGCTTCTCCCTCTATGGTTTCCTTCCTTCCTGAATCTACTGGGTTACTTCCTGCTTTTTCTGGGCTTAGCCTCGATGCTGCTACGTGACCGCGGCACATGGATTAGGTTTTTGGACACATATGGCTGCCTGCTGGAAGCTGCTGCTGCTGGATCTCTTCAGGCGATTTTGGCTGCTTGCTAGTAGCTATGGGGCTGGATGAACCGGACTGCTGCTGCTCCCGAAACCCCAGCTGTGGGTCCTCTGCTCTGTGATCTGTGCTAGGTAAGGGATGCTTGTGGTTTCTTTCACCCCTCTGCTCACTGGGATAGAGCTGCTGCTAAATGATGCTGTGATACCTTTATTCCCCCTGCTAGCTGGATAGAGCTGTTGCTGAATGGAGGATATCTGTTTGTTGTCCAGCTCTACTGCTGCCTCCCCTGCCATTTAACCACTTCCTGGCCAGGCTCGCCCCCCCGCTCCTCCTGACTGGCTAGCAAGGGTGCCAGGTGTGAAAAGGGCCTTCCCGCCATTTGGACCTCGGTCCACCACCACCCCTCCCCCCTATGCCTCTCTGGGCACCATCTTGACTTCCTACGCTCTCTTTACTGCACCATTCTTCTTTACCTACTGTCACCCTGCAGAATGTCATTATTTCACACTCCTGCAGAATGGCATCATTATTTCACCCATTTCCTGGCATGGTTTGGGTAAGGCACCAGCGAGTTCTGAGTCCCAATTTGGAGCCCAGGCTGTAACTGAGCATATGGGTATTTGGTGCAGAGCTTAGAAACTTCCTGAAATGCAACCATTGCTGTATAAGGGGAAGTAAGTCACGAGGCTGAAGTTGGCTTCTTATTCGGCCAGCTTCTTATTCGAGCTCCAGCTTCTTATTCGAGCTCCAGCTTCTTATTCAGAACAATCACTTTTACAAGGGTTAATGAATCATGGACCACAAATTTGACTGCAGAAATCAACACAGGGGGGTCACGTACATATGACCCACTAGCAATTTATTTTGACCAACAAGGATTTGGGCAGAAATTGGGCACTAAAGTGGGCATGGGTCCCAGAATCATCATTTTGAATAAGTAGCTGGTGTTCTGCAAGGGTTAAACAGCGTTGGTCATAAAATCTTACACTTGGAATACACACAGGGGGGTCACTTACATATGACCTACTTGCCATTTCTTTTGACCAACAAGGATTTGGGCAGAAATAGGGCACTAAAGTGGGCATGGGTCCCAGAATCATCATTTTGAATAAGTAGCTGGTGTCCTGCAAGGGTTAAACAGCGTTGGTCAAAAAATATTACACTGGAAACCCGCACAGGGGGGTCACTTACATATGACCCACTTGCCATTTCTTTTAACCAACAAGGATTTGGGCAGTAATAGGGCAGTAAAGTGGGCATGGGTCCCAGATGCCATAATTTTGAATAAGTAGCTGGTGTCCTGCAAGGGTTAAACAGCGTTGGTCAAAAAATATTACACTGGAAACCGGCACAGGGGGGTCACTTCCATATGACCCACTTGCCATTTCTTTTGACCAACAAGGGTTTGGGCAGAAATAGGGCAGTAAAGTGGGCATGGGTCCCAGAATCATCATTTTGAATAAGTAGCTGGTGTTCTGCAAGGGTTAAACAGCGTTGGTCAAAAAATATTACACTGGAAACCCGCACAGGGGGGTCACTTACATATGACCCACGTGCCATTTCTTTTGACCAACAAGGATTTGGGCAGTAATAGGGCAGTAAAGTGGGCATGGGTCACAGATGTCATTATTTTGAATAAGTAGCTGGTGTCCTGCAAGGGTTAAACAGTGTTGGTCAAAACATATTACACTTGAAACCCACACAGGGGGGTCAGATACATATGACCCACTTGCAATTTCTTTTGACCAACAATGATTTGGGCAGAAAATGGGCACAAAAATGGGCATGGGTCCCAGATATCCTTTTGAATAAGTAGCTGGTGTCCTGCAAGGGTTAAACAGCGTTGGTCAAAAAATATTACACTGGAAACCCGCACAGAAGGGTCACTTACATATGACCCACTTGCCATTTCTTTTGACCAACAAGGATTTGGGCAGAAATTGGGCACTAAAGTGGGCATGGGTCCCAGAATCATCATTTTGAATAAGTAGCTGGTGTTCTGCAAGGGTTAAACAGCGTTGGTCAAAAAATCTTAAGCTTGGAATCCACACAGGGGGGTCACTTACATATGACCCACTTGCCATTTCTTTTGACCAACAAGGATTTGGGCAGTAATAGGGCAGTAAAGTGGGCATGGGTCACAGATGTCATTATTTTGAATAAGTAGCTGGTGTCCTGCAAGGGTTAAACAGTGTTGGTCAAAACATATTACACTTGAAACCCACACAGGGGGGTTGCCTACATATGACCCACTTGCAATTTCTTTTGACCAACAATGATTTGGGCAGAAATTGGGCACTAAAGTGGGCATAGGTCCCAGATGTCATCATTTTGAATAAGTAGCTGGTGTCCTGCAAGGGTTAAACAGCGTTGGTCAAAAAATATTATACTGGAAACCGGCACAGGGGGGTCACTTACATATGACCCACTTGCCATTTCTTTTGACCAACAAGGATTTGGGCAGAAATAGGGCACTAAAGTGGGCATGGGTCCAAGATATCGTTTTGAATAAGTAGCTGGTGTTCTGCAAGGGTTAAACAGCGTTGGTCAAAAAATATTACACTGGAAACCCGCACAGGGGGGTCACTTACATATGACCCATGTGCCATTTCTTTTGACCAACAATGATTTGGGCAGTAATAGGGCAGTAAAGTGGGCATGGGTCACAGATGTCATCATTTTGAATAAGTAGCTGGTGTTCTGCAAGGGTTAAACAGCGTTGGTCAAAAAATATTACACTGGAAACCCGCACAGGGGGGTCCCTTACATGTGACCCACTTGCCATTTCTTTTGACCAACAAGGATTTGGGCAGAAATAGGTCACTAAAGTGGGCATGGGTCCCAGAATCATCATTTTGAATAAGTAGCTGGTGTCCTGCAAGGGTTAAACAGTGTTGGTCAAAACATATTACACTTGAAACCCACACAGGGGGGTCACTTACATATGACCCACTTGCCATTTCTTTTGACCAACAAGGATTTGGGCAGAAATAGGGCACTAAAGTGGGCATGGGTCCCAGAATCATCATTTTGAATAAGTAGCTGGTGTCCTGCAAGGGTTAAAAAGCATTGGTCAAAAAATCTTACACTTGGAATCCACACAGGGGGGTCACTTACATATGACCCACTTGCCATTTCTTTTGACCAACAAGGATTTGGGCAGAAATAGGGCACTAAAGTGGGCATGGGTCCCGGAATCATCATTTTGAATAAGTAGCTGGTGTTCTGCAAGCGTCAAAAAGCGTTGGTCAAAAAATCTTACACTTGGAATCCACACAGGGGGGTCACTTACATATGACCCACTTGCCCTTTCTTTTGACCAACAAGGATTTGGGTAGTTATAGGGCAGTAAAGTGGGCATGGGTCACAGATGTCATTATTTTGAATAAGTAGCTGGAGTCCTGCAAGGGTTAAAAAGTGTTGGTCAAAACATATTACACTTGAAACCCACACAGGGGGGTATCCTACATATGACCCACTTGCCATTTCTTTTGACCAACAATGATTTGGGCAGAAATTGGGCACTAAAGTGGGCATGGGTCCCAGATATCATTTTGAATAAGTAGCTGGTGTTCTGCAAGGGTTAAACAGCGTCGGTCAAAACATATTACACTGGAAACCCGCACAGGGGGGTCACTTACATATGACCCACGTGCCATTTCTTTTGAGCAACAATGATTTGGGCAGTAATAGGGCAGTAAAATGGGCATGGGTCACAGATGTCATTATTTTGAATAAGTAGCTGGTGTCCTGCAAGGGTTAAACAGTGTTGGTCAAAACATATTACACTTGAAACCCACACAGGGGGGTTGCCTACATATGACCCACTTGCAATTTCTTTTGACCAACAATGATTTGGGCAGAAAATGGGCACTAGAGTGGGCATGGGTCCCAGATTTCATTATTTTGAATAAGTAGCTGGTGTCCTACAAGGGACAAAAAATATTACACTTCAAAGTGACACTGGGGGTCACTTACATATGACCCACCTGTTAACGACTGACCCCTCTGTGTGGGTTTCCAGTGTAATATTTGTTGACCAACGCTGTTTAACCCTTGCAGAACACCAGCTACTTATTCAAAGCGATATCTGGGACCCATGCCCACTTTAGTGCCCAGTTTCTGCCCAAATCATTGTTGGTCAAAAGAAATTGCAAGTGTGTCATATGTAGGCAACCCCCCTGTGTGGGTTTCAAGTGTAATATGTTTTGACCAACACTTTTTAACCCTTGCAGGACACCAGCTACTTATTCAAAATAATGACATCTGTGACCCATGCCCACTTTACTGCCCTATTACTGCCCAAATCATTGTTGGTCAAAAGAAATGGCACATGGGTCATATGTAAGTGACCCCCCTGTGCGGGTTTCCAGTGTAATATTTTTTGACCAACGCTGTTTAACCCGTGCAGGACACCAGCTACTTATTCAAAATGATGATTCTGGGACCCATGCCCACTTTACTGCCCTATTTCTGCCCAAATCCTTGTTGGTCAAAAGAAATGGCAAGTGGGTCATATGTAAGTGACCCCCCTGTGTGGGTTTCCAGTGTAAGATTTTTTGACCAACGCTGTTTAACCCTTGCAGGACACCAGCTACTTATTCAAAATGATGATTCTGGGACCCATGCCCACTTTACTGCTCTATTTCTGCCCAAATCCTTGTTGGTCAAAAGAAATGGCAAGTGGGTCATATGTAAGTGACCCCCCTGTGTGGATTCCAAGTGTAAGATTTTTTGACCAATGCTTTTTAACGCTTGCAGAACACCAGCTACTTATTCAATATGATGATTCTGGGACCCATGCCCACTTTAGTGCCCGATTTCTGCCCAAATCCTTGTTGGTCAAAAGAAATGGCAAGTGGGTCATATGTAAGTGACCCTTCTGTGCGGGTTTCCAGTGTAATATTTTTTGACCAACGCTGTTTAACCCTTGTAGGACACCAGCTACTTATTCAAAATGATATATGGGACCCATGCCCATTTTTGTGCCCATTTTCTGCCCAAATCATTGTTGGTCAAAAGAAATTGCAAGTGGGTCATATGTATCTGACCCCCCTGTGTGGGTCTCAAGTGTAATATGTTTTGACCAACACTTTTTAACCCTTGCAGGACACCAGCTACTTATTCAAAATAATGACATCTGTGACCCATGCCCACTTTACTCCCCTATTACTGCCCAAATCATTGTTGGTCAAAAGAAATGGCACATGGGTCATATGTAAGTGACCCCCCTGTGCGGGTTTCCAGTGTAATATTTTTTGACCAACGCTGTTTAACCCGTGCAGGACACCAGCTACTTATTCAAAACGATATCTGGGACCCATGCCCACTTTAGTGCCCAATTTCTGCCCAAATCATTGTTGGTCAAAAGAAATTGCAAGTGGGTCATATGTAGGCAACCCCCCTGTGTGGGTTTCAAGTGTAATATGTTTTGACCAACACTGTTTAACCCTTGCAGGACACCAGCTACTTATTCAAAATAATGACATCTGTGACCCATGCCCACTTTACTGCCCTATTACTGCCCAAATCATTGTTGGTCAAAAGAAATGGCACATGGGTCACATGTAAGTGACCCCCCTGTGCGGGTTTCCAGTGTAATATTTTTTGACCAACGCTCTTTAACCCGTGCAGGACACCAGCTACTTATTCAAAATGATGATTCTGGGACCCATGCCCACTTTACTGCCCTATTTCTGCCCAAATCCTTGTTGGTCAAAAGAAATGGCAAGTGGGTCATATGTAAGTGAACCCCCTGTGTGGGTTTCCAGTGTAAGATTTTTTGACCAACGCTGTTTAACCCTTGCAGGACACCAGCTACTTATTCAAAATGATGATTCTGGGACCCATGCCCACTTTACTGCCCTCTTTCTGCCCAAATCCTTGTTGGTCAAAAGAAATGGCAAGTGGGTCATATGTAAGTGACCCCCCTGTGTGGATTCCAAGTGTAAGATTTTTTGACCAATGCTTTTTAACCCTTGCAGGACACCAGCTACTTATTCAAAATGATGATTCTGGGACCCATGCCCACTTTACTGCTCTATTTCTGCCCAAATCCTTGTTGGTCAAAAGAAATGGCAAGTGGGTCATATGTAAGTGACCCCCCTGTGTGGATTCCAAGTGTAAGATTTTTTGACCAATGCTTTTTAACGCTTGCAGAACACCAGCTACTTATTCAATATGATGATTCTGGGACCCATGCCCACTTTAGTGCCCTATTTCTGCCCAAATCCTTGTTGGTCAAAAGAAATGGCAAGTGGGTCATATGTAAGTGACCCTTCTGTGCGGGTTTCCAGTGTAATATTTTTTGACCAACGCTGTTTAACCCTTGTAGGACACCAGCTACTTATTCAAAATGATATATGGGACCCATGCCCATTTTTGTGCCCATTTTCTGCCCAAATCATTGTTGGTCAAAAGAAATTGCAAGTGGGTCATATGTATCTGACCCCCCTGTGTGGGTTTCAAGTGTAATATGTTTTGACCAACACTGTTTAACCCTTGCAGGACACCAGCTACTTATTCAAAATAATGACATCTGTGACCCATGCCCACTTTACTGCCCTATTACTGCCCAAATCATTGTTGGTCAAAAGAAATGGCACATGGGTCATATGTAAGTGACCCCCCTGTGCGGGTTTCCAGTGTAATATTTTTTGACCAACGCTGTTTAACCCTTGCAGAACACCAGCTACTTATTCAAAATTATGATTCTGGGACCCATGCCCACTTTAGTGCCCTATTTCTGCCCAAATCCTTGTTGGTCAAAAGAAATGGCAAGTGGGTCATATGTAAGTGACCCCCCTGTGCGGGTTTCAAGTGTAATATGTTTTGACCAACACTGTTTAACCCTTGCAGGACACCAGCTACTTATTCAAAATAATGACATCTGTGACCCATGCCCACTTTACTGCCCTATTACTGCCCAAATCCTTGTTGGTCAAAAGATATGGCACGTGGGTCATATGTAAGTGACCCTTCTGTGCGGGTTTCCAGTGTAATATTTTTTGACCAACGCTGTTTAACCCTTGCAGGACACCAGCTACTTATTCAAAATTATATCTGGAACCTATATCCATATTTGTGCCCATTTTCTGCCCAAATCATTGTTGGTCAAAAGAAATTGCAAGTGGGTCATATGTATCTGACCCCCCTGTGTGGGTTTCAAGTGTAATATGTTTTGACCAACACTGTTTAACCCTTGCAGGACACCAGCTACTTATTCAAAATAATGACATCTGTGACCCATGCCCACTTTATTGCCCTATTACTGCCCAAATCCTTGTTGGTCAAAAGAAATGGTACGTGGGTCATATGTAAGTGACCCCCCTGTGCGGGTTTCCAGTGTAATATTTTTTGACCAACGCTGTTTAACCCTTGCAGAACACCAGCTACTTATTCAAAATGATGACATCTGGGACCCATGCCCACTTTACTGCCCTATTACTGCCCAAATCCTTGTTGGTCAAAAGAAATGGCAAGTGGGTCATATGTAAGTGACCCCCCTGTGCCGGTTTCCAGTGTAATATTTTTTGACCAACGCTGTTTAACCCTTGCAGGACACCAGCTACTTATTCAAAATGATGACATCTGGGACCTATGCCCACTTTAGTGCCCAATTTCTGCCCAAATATTTGTTGGTCAAAAGAAATTGCAAGTGGGTCATATTTAGGCAACTCCCCTGTGTGGGTTTCAAGTGTAATATGTTTTGACCAACACTGTTTAACCCTTGCAGGACACCAGCTACTTATTCAAAATAATGACATCTGTGACCCATGCCCACTTTACTGCCCTATTACTGCCCAAATCCTTGTTGGTCAAAAGAAATGGCAAGTGGGTCATATGTAAGTGACCCCCCTGTGTGGATTCCAAGTGTAAGATTTTTTGACCAACGCTGTTTAACCCTTGCAGAACACCAGCTACTTATTCAAAATGATGATTCTGGGACCCATGCCCACTTTAGTGCCCAATTTCTGCCCAAATCCTTGTTGGTCAAAAGAAATGGCAAGTGGGTCATATGTAAGAGACCCTTCTGTGCGGGTTTCCAGTGTAATATTTGGTACTTGTTTCCTAGAACGGCCACAACGATTTAGATCGTTGTGGTCGTAAGATAAAAAATCGGATCGATCGCATCGCATGCGATTTGGTCGCATGCGATGCGACCGATCCGACCGACCGATTTTTCACCCGATTTCTTTTTTTTTCACATGATTATTTCCAATTGCCCCCCCAAATGTTAATAAGTGGGCTAGACCCCACGATAGACGTCAACCCGAAGCGTGGCGAGCGCAGCGAGCCCGCGAGGGGCGGCGGTGCGCGTCCTCCGACCTTTTCATTTCCCTACTATCCACTAGGGCGTGGAGTGAGAATAGAATAGTGTGGCGAGCGTAGCGAGCCACCGAGCCCGAAGCGTGGCGAGCGCAGGCGTATAACTTCACAGGTATACGCGTCCCCTCGCGGGGCTCGCTGCGCTCGCCACGCTTCGGGCTCGGTGGCTCGCTGCGCTCGCCACACTATTCTATTCTCACTCCACGCCCTAGTGGATAGTAGGGGAATGAAAAGGTCGGAGGACGCGCACCGCCGCCCCTCGCGGGCTCGCTGCGCTCGCCACGCTTCGGGTTGACGTCTATCGTGGGGTCATGGCGGGCACATAAAAAATGTGAAATGGGTCATATTGGCCCATTTCACCTTTTTTATCATTTTTCCCTATGTGAGATGGACTTAATCAAGCCCATCTCATCTTGTGCCATTATAATGGCACAAGACCGACCGATTTCAATGTTAAAAGATTTTTTAACATTGAAGTCTATGGAAAAATCGGGTCAATCGGTCGGTCGCATCGCGGCCGATTTTAATTGGTCGCGACCGACCGATTGACCCGATTTCTGTCAATCAAAGGGAAAAAATGTTAAAAAATCGGCCACATCGTGAGGATCGTGTCCCTTAATTAAGAGCCACGATCACTCACGATTGTGGCCGTTCTAGGAAACAAGTACCTAATATTTTTTGACCAACGCTGTTTAACCCTTGCAGGACACCAGCTACTTATTCAAAAGGATATCTGGGACCCATGCCCATTTTTGTGCCCATTTTCTGCCCAAATCATTGTTGGTCAAAAGAAATTGCAAGTGGGTCATATGTATCTGACCCCCCTGTGTGGGTTTCAAGTGTAATATGTTTTGACCAACACTGTTTAACCCTTGCAGGACACCAGCTACTTATTCAAAATAATGACATCTGTGACCCATGCCCACTTTACTGCCCTATTACTGCCCAAATCCTTGTTGGTCAAAAGAAATGGCACGTGGGTCATATGTAAGTGACCCCCCTGTGCGGGTTTCCAGTGTAATATTTTTTGACCAACGCTGTTTAACCCTTGCAGAACACCAGCTACTTATTCAAAATGATGATTCTGGGACCCATGCCCACTTTAGTGCCCTATTTCTGCCCAAACCCTTGTTGGTCAAAAGAAATGGCAAGTGGGTCATATGTAAGTGACCCCCCTGTGCGGGTTTCCAGTGTAATATTTTTTGACCAACGCTGTTTAACCCTTGCAGAACACCAGCTACTTATTCAAAATGATGATTCTGGGACCCATGCCCACTTTAGTGCCCAATTTCTGCCCAAATCCTTGTTGGTCAAAAGAAATGGCAAGTGGGTCATATGTAAGTGACCCTTCTGTGCGGGTTTCCAGTGTAATATTTTTTGACCAACGCTGTTTAACCCTTGCAGGACACCAGCTACTTATTCAAAAGGATATCTGGGACCCATGCCCATTTTTGTGCACATTTTCTGCCCAAATCATTGTTGGTCAAAAGAAATTGCAAGTGGGTCATATGTATCTGACCCCCCCTGTGTGGGTTTCAAGTGTAATATGTTTTTACCAACACTGTTTAACCCTTGCAGGACACCAGCTACTTATTCAAAATAATGACATCTGTGACCCATGCCCACTTTACTGCCCTATTACTGCCCAAATCCTTGTTGGTCAAAAGAAATGGCACGTGGGTCATATGTAAGTGACCCTTCTGTGCGGGTTTCCAGTGTAATATTTTTTGGCCAACGCTGTTTAACCCTTGCAGGACACCAGCTACTTATTCAAAATTATATCTGGAACCTATATCCATATTTGTGCCCATTTTCTGCCCAAATCATTGTTGGTCAAAAGAAATTGCAAGTGGGTCATATGTATCTGACCCCCCTGTGTGGGTTTCAAGTGTAATATGTTTTGACCAACACTGTTTAACCCTTGCAGGACACCAGCTACTTATTCAAAATAATGACATCTGTGACCCATGCCCACTTTACTGCCCTATTACTGCCCAAATCCTTGTTGGTCAAAAGAAATGGCACGTGGGTCATATGTAAGTGACCCCCCTGTGCGGGTTTCCAGTGTAATATTTTTTGACCAACGCTGTTTAACCCTTGCAGAACACCAGCTACTTAATCAAAATGATGATTCTGCCCAAAACCTTGTTGGTCAAAAGAAATGGCAAGTGGGTCATATGTAAGTGACCCCCCTGTGCGGGTTTCCAGTGTAATATTTTTTGACCAACGCTGTTTAACCCTTGCAGAACACCAGCTACTTATTCAAAATGATGATTCTGGGACCCATGCCCACTTTAGTGCCCTATTTCTGCCCAAACCCTTGTTGGTCAAAAGAAATGGCAAGTGGGTCATATGTAAGTGACCCCCCTGTGCGGGTTTCCAGTGTAATATATTTTGACCAACGCTGTTTAACCCTTGCAGGACACCAGCTACTTATTCAAAATGATGACATCTGGGACCCATGCCCACTTTACTGCCCTATTACTGCCCAAATCCTTGTTGGTCAAAAGAAATGGCAAGTGGGTCATATGTAAGTGACCCCCCTGTGCGGGTTTCCAGTGTAATATTTTTTGACCAACGCTGTTTAACCCTTGCAGGACACCAGCTACTTATTCAAAATGATGATTCTGGGACCCATGCCCACTTTAGTGCCCTATTTCTGCCCAAATCCTTGTTGGTCAAAAGAAATGGCAAGTGGGTCATATGTAAGTGACCCCCCTGTGTGTATTCCAAGTGTAAGATTTTTTGACCAACGCAGTTTAACCCTCGCAGAACACCAGCTACTTATTCAAAATGATGATTCTGGGACCCATGCCCACTTTAGTGCCCAATTTCTGCCCAAATCCTTGTTGTTCAAAATAAATTGCTAGTGGGTCATATGTACGTGACCCCCCTGTGTTGATTTCTGCAGTCAAATTTGTGGTCTATGATTCATTAACCCTTGTAAAAGTGATTGTTCTGAATAAGAAGCTGGAGCTCGAATAAGAAGCTGGAGCTCGAATAAGAAGCTGGAGCTCGAATAAGAAGCTGGCCGAATAAGAAGCTGGCCGAATAAGAAGCCAACTTCAGCCTCGTAAGTAAGTCACAGGTCTCTGCACAGAGTGCACTGCTGGTGGCTGCAGATCTGATTGTTGAGTGCCACAGTCTGTATATCTGATTGTTACTGGGTTATTGGTGAGTGTCACACTCTGCAGACTTGTTTGACGCTGAGTGTCACACACTACAGATCTGATTGCCACTGGTGCAAATCTGATTGTTAAGTTAAAGGCTGCGGAATTTATTTCTGAGAGTCGGACTGCTTTCCTTTTTGAGTAAGTAAAGGTGCATACACACTGTACAATTTTTTTTTTTTTTTACCAATTTTGTTGAGACATTTCCATTGAACCCAGTGTCCTGGATGAAAGATGTTGACGAAAGATATTGGTGACAGACGGATGATGATGCGCAATCATCAAGATTGTTCGTCAACTGTGCATGCAGCTCAATTTGTATATATTTCAAAAAGCGCCTATAAACTGTAGCTAGATCTTTCATCTGTTGTTAATATCTTTCGTCCAGGACACTGGATTCAAGGGAAATGTCTTTCAACGAAATTGGTCAAAAAATTGGACGGTGTGTATGCACCTTAAAGGTGCATACACACTGTACAATTTTTATGACCAACTTTTTTGACCAACTTTGTTAATTTCGGCAATTCTGAATGAAATTGGTCAAAATATCTTTCAGTGCGTTTGCGACGAATGATGATGTGCATACCCGCCAGTTGTTCATCAAGATTGTTAGTCAACTGTGCATGCAGCTCAGTTTGGATATCTTTCAAAAAGAGCCTATAAACTGTAGCTAGATCTTTCGTCCAGGACACTGGGTTCAATGGAAATGTCTTTCAATGAAATTGGTCAAAAAAATTGTACAGTGTGTATGCACCATAAGGGTGTCACAAATTGTATGCTGCCATATACTCTTCTAGTGGACCAGGTGCCCCACATTGGCATCATGGTAAGTTAACTAGAAGGGGGGGCTCAGGCTGCAGTGTTTTAATGTTGTGAGGAATGTAGTGTGGCAGGTAGATGTATCTAGTGTAATGATGTATTATGTAGTGTAGTGTAGCCCCCAGAAGGGACTTCAGTATGTTCAGAAAGCACTTCCCGTCCTGTAGTTCAGGCCTGGCCAACCTGTGGCTCTCCATATGTTGTGAAACTACAAATCCCAGCATGCCTTGGCACAGTTTTAACACTACCTTATAGCAAAACTGTGTCAAGGCATGATGGGATTTGTAGTTTAGCAACATCTGGAGAGCCACAGGTTGGCCGGGCCTGCTGTAGGTGTTACCTCTATTAAGTCCTTTGGGGGAGGAGTGTCATTCTAAGGTGCCCTGCCCCCCCCCCCCCCCCCCGAAGGCTTAATACAGTACCTGTCTGCCTGCTTTATTTGTGCATACTCCCTGTACCTCCATGAGGAAGCAACAGTAGTGCAGGCCCTGTGAGTATATGTATTTAAATCACAACAGAATTTGCTGTTCTATATAAGAAACTGTTAATGAATAAATAAAAAATCTATATCGATAGATAGATAGCGAGAGAGATATCTATCAGTGAAATACATATGGATGACTGCCCTATGGTGGAATTCTCTCCCAACCCTTCCTCATCACAGCCTATCCTTTCTACGCCACAGTTTAAATGTGTTCGGTATGACTCATTGGCGGCCAGGATCCCGGGGGTCTGTATACCGACATCGTAATCCCAGCTGCTGGTATTCAGACAGGGTGAGCTCAAAAAGTCCCCACTTTACCCCTCCCAGCTGCAATTTCTTTCACCTACTCCTTAATTTTTTTATACCAGCCATTCATTATATGTATTCTCAGCATTCATTCTATTTGTTATCCCCCCCCCCCTACACACACACACACACACACACACACATTTGCATATCTTGCCTCACATTCACTGCTTATGAAATATAATTAATGATACAGACTTCTGCTGCTTGGAGTGTGCTGCTTGGTCCTTGGTCCTTCAGCACTCAGGGTGAACTACATTAATAAAATAACAAATAAAACAATGGTTTTATGTAATACTGTGGTAATGGAGCAGATTACAGCCTTGTCTTGGTATTGCAGATCTAACATTCCCTTATATTAAATGATGCTTTGTGCAGCGTATGGTTAGTGTTTCTGTACAGCTAAAATATTAGTATATTGTGCATATGACTTATCCTTGCCATACTGAGCCTGTATCTCATCCACATGTACATTTTCAATTGTTTTCAACAGGATGCCTTAAAATCATGTCAGCAAAGATCATGCTAGAAGAATCACGTCAGTATACAGATGCCAGCATCCCGACTGCCCTCACGAGACTGGCGATGGAGCTCTGAATGGAACAGGATACAGACAGCCGTAATCCCATTCGGTAAGTAATCAGGGCAGCTGAGATTGCAGCCAGGGAAGGGGGGGTTAAGATGTGTACACACAAAGATTTATCTGGGAACAAAAATCTGGAAATGTATGGGAGAAAATGACAATCGTTGTTAGATGTTGGCGATGTGTTATAGGGTTTAGTATTAGGCACTAGTGGGAAGGGTTAGGGTCAGGTGCGCGGTTAGGGTGCAGTCAGAGACCCTGTCCAGATATTCCCTTTTGGGATGGTGGGGTAAGTATTATGACCGATGGCATCCTAAATGCTAGGATACTACATGTATCTTGGCAAAAACAACGAACCCGGGATTGTTTTAAAACCTGTGTAATTTCTCACTTTTGCCTGGGGTTTCTTTCTGCGTGGGTCTGTATCCCAAAATTTAGTGCTAGTGGCCTATGCTTTGGTGCCTCAATATAATGATTTCATCCAAAATGTAAGGTATGCCTATTCCAGATAATTGCCATCAATTTAAACATTTGAAGTGTAGCTCTGCCAGTCAGAATCAAGGTATTGCATGTAGGAGACAGAGCTACACTTCAAAGGTTACATTTGATGCTATAAGTCTGGAGTAATAGGCATCAATGTAACCAACTTTTTGGGTGAATCAGAATGATGAAATCAGTTGATGTCAATGTTTTAAAAGGATAGGCATCAGTTCAGTTTCCTAGTATATTACCTGTTTATTTTTTAAAGAACAGAGGGGTAGATTTAATAAGCTCAGTGAAGTGATAGTGTCTGGTTTTTATCACCGGCCAATCAGCTCCTACCTGTCATTTTTCAAACTAAGCCTGTAACTTCACAGTTAGGAGCTGATTGGTCGGTGATAAAAACCGGACATTTTATCACTTCACCGAGCTTAATAAATCTGCCCCTAAATTGAGGAACAATCTGCTGTATATTCTGTGCCAGCCTATTGCAGGATCATTCAAATACAACACGTATTGGACGAATACCTCTTTGCTTCACTGGAGTTTGGACTTTAATACCTTAAATTTTGGTTCAAGTCCTAATATTGTAATATATATCCTAATATTCAGGCACCATACCACTATTGTGGTGTATGTTCTAGTTTATGTTGTTCAGCCTTCAGGGAACAGTTGTTGGGCTGCCTTTAGTTGTGTTTCATATATTGTTTTCTAAATTGTATAAGCGTGTTTTTATAAATTGGGGTTATGTATAATAATATCAAGTTTCCACTCTGGAAACCTATTCGAAGAGTAAGAGGGCCCTTGGACAGAGTTGTCCACTGTGGGTTTACCCTGTACCCTTATGGGCAATCCCGACATTAACTATATCTGTTTTTGTATGGTGCTTTGCATAATAGCATCATGCGGTATATTGACCTCCTGTACAGTGTTGTGCGTTTAAATTTGATAGGTTTGTAAACTAATACAAAAACTTACTTGAATGGTTTCCCCCTTCTCACTAGGGCAGCTACTCTATTGAATATTGAGGTTTTTGGAAAAAGTTTGCAATGTTGCAAGAGGAAGCCAAAGTCTTCAATCACTCTGGATTTTATGAACAGCTTGGTGGTGGGACACAGGATACAGTTCTGCAGAGTCTCTGAAGATGCTGGGCAAGAATTTTATGGATTTCGATGCACAGGTAAATATAGATTTTAATTTGTTTTCCCAATTTCTCATATTATCCTTTTAAGTTTCCCCATCCCCCTACTGTCACTACAATGTCTGCTAGGGTGGTAGAAGTAAGAGTGAGTGGCATGGTTGACAGGGTGTCGGAAAGTGCAAAAGAGAGGAGCTAGAAGAAGGCGAGGGGTGGTCAGGGAAAGCTTCATGGAAAAAGAAGGGATGAGAGAACGAGAGGAGCGAGACATAGCATTCTGAAAGAGAAAGGGGGTTGAGGAAGAGAAGGATTGCAAGCAGGAGTAAGAATGTCAGGGATAGACTGGAGCAGGAGTCAATGTCAGAGAGAGAAGGGGGAGTGGAGGTGTCGCAAAGACAACGAAAGAGTGTGTTGTGGAGAGAAAGGGGTTAGACAGAGAGGATGTCGGAGAGCTAGACATATGATGCCGGGAAGAGGAGGGTGATAGTGCAAGGGAGAGACTGTGAGAGGGAGGAAAGAGGGGAAACTGGAGTACACAGGGGAGAAAGACCAGGGGCTGAGAGAGATGAGTGGCGAGATGGAGTAAGAGTGAGGGTCGACAGAAGGGGGTGGGGAATAGAGCAGGGCAGTAGGGTACAAGGGGAGAGAAAGGATAGACAGCAGCTGAGAGAGAGTTTGACAGACTGGGTGGGGGCAGAGCATGGGAGAGAGAAAGGGGGGCCTGGGACAGAGCAAAAGAGGAGACAGGGAGAGGGTGAGCCAACAAGAGGCGAAAGGGGTTGAGGCAACAGTGAGACGACGGGGCTAAGCTGACGGGGGTGAGACTATGGGGCGAGAGGGTGAGGTGATTAGGGGTGAGAGGGGGTAAGGTGACTGGGTGATTCCACAGGGAGTGAGGGGGGCTTTGTGGAAAAAGAGGTAATGAGAGAACGAGAGGTACAAGAGAAAGTGTTCTGATAGAGAAAGGAGGACAAGGAAGAGAAGGGTTACGAGCAGGAGTAAGACTGTCAGGGAGAGACTGGAGCAAATGTCGGTGTCGGAGAGAAGGGGGGAGTGGAAGTGTTGCAAAGACAGCGAAAGAGCATGTTGCAGAGAGAAAGGGGGTAGACAGATAGAGCGACGGTGTCAAGGAGAGCGCTAGAGTGATGATGCTGGGGATAGGAGGGTGATAGAGCAAGGGAGAGACTGACTGAAAGGGAGGAAAGGGGGGAAACTGGATTTGATAGGGGAGAAAGACCAGGGACTGAGAGAGATAAGTGGTGAGATGGAGTAAGAGTGAGGGTTGAAAGAAGGGGCAGGGGGAATAGAGCAGGGCAGTAGGGTACAAGGGGAGAGAAAGGATAGATGGGTGCTGAGAAAGAGGGTGACTAACAGGGGGTGGGGGCAGAGCATGGCAGAGAGAAAGGGGATCCTGGGACAGAGCAAAAGAGGAAAGACAGGGTGGGGGCGAGAGGGTGAGCCAACGGGAGACGAGAGGGGTTGAGGCAACAGTGAGGTGCCGGGGCTAAGCTGGCAGGGGTGAGACTATTGGGTGAGAGGGTGAGCTGACTAGGGGTGAGAGGGGGTGAGGTGATGGGGTGATTCCACAGGGAGTGAGAGGGGCTTTGTGGAAAAAGAGGTAATGTGAGAACGAGAGGTGCAAGAGAAAGCGTTCTGATAGAGAAAGGGGGATGAGGAAGAGAAGAGTTACGAGCTGGAGTAAGAATGTCAGGGAGAGACTGGAGCAAGTGTCAGTGTCAGAGAGAAAAGGGGGGGGGTGGAACTGTTGCAAAGACAACGAAAGAGCATGTCGCAGAGAGAAAGAGGGTAGACAGAGAGATGGTGTCCAGGAGAGAGCTAGAGAGATGATGCCGGGGAAAGGAGGGTGATAGTACAAGGGAGAGACTGCCAGAGAGGGAGGAAAGTGGGGAAACTTGAGTAGAGGGGGAGAAAGACCAGGTGCTGAGAGAGATGAGTGGCCAGATGGAGTAAGAGTGAGGGTTGAAAGAAGGGGCAGGGGGAATAGAGCAGGGCAGGGGGGTACAAGGGGAGAGAAAGGATAGACAGCAGATGAGAGAGAGGCTGACCGACCAGGGTTGGGGACAGAGCATGGGTGAGAGAAAGGGGCTTGGGACAGAGTGAAAGAGTAAAGACAGGGTGGGGGCGAGAGGGGGTGAGTCAACATCAGTGAGAGGGCTTGAGGTAACAGTGAGGCAACGGGGGTAAGCTGACAGGGGTGAGACGATGGGGCGAGAAAGTGAGGGTCTCTCCCTAGTCACCTCACCCCTGTCAGCTTACACCTGTTGCCTCACTGTTACCTCAAGCCCTCTCACTGATGTTGACTCACCCCCTCTCGCCCCCACCCTGTCTTTACTCTTTCACTCTGTCCCAAGCCCCTTTCTCTCACCCATGCTCTGTCCCCACCTCCTTTCTGTTACCCTCTCTCTCATCTGCTGTCTATCCTTTCTCTCGCCTTGTTCCCCCCTGCCCTGCTCTATTCCCCCTGCCCCTTCTTTCAACCCTCACTCTTACTCCATCTCGCCACTCATCTCTCTCAGCACCTGGTCTTTCTTCCTTCTATACTCCAGTTTCACCTTTCCTCCCTCTCTGGCAGTCTCTCCCTTGTACTATCACCCTCCTTTCCCCGGCATCATCTCTCTAGCTCTCTCCTTGACACCATCTCTCTGTCTACCCTCTTTCTCTCTGCGACATGCTCTTTCGTTGTCTTTGCAACACTTCCACTCCCCCCTTTTCTCTCTGACACTTACACTTGCTCCAGTTTCTCCCTGACAGTCTTACTCTTGCTCGCAACCCCTTCTCTTCCTCATCCCCCATCCTCTATCGGAACGCTTTCTCTTGCACCTCTCGTTCTCCCATTACCTCCTTTCTCCACAAAGCTCCTCTCACTCCCTGTTCAATCACCCTGTCACCCCATCCCCTCTCACCCCTAGTCACTTCACCCTATCGCCCCATCGGCTCACCCCCGCCAGCTTAGCCCCGTCGCCTCACTGTTGCCTCAACCACTCTCGCCTCCTGTTGGCTCACCCTCTCGCCCCCACCCTGTCTCTCCTCTTTTGCTCTACCTCTGGCCCCTTTTTCCCTCCCATGCTCTGTCCCCACCTCCTTTCTGTTACCCTCTCTCTCAGCTGCTGTCTATCCTTTCTCTCCCCTTGTACCCACCTGCCCTGCTCTATTCCCCCTGCCCCTTCTTTCAACCCTCACTCTAGCTCCATCTTGCCACTCATCTCTCTCAGCCCCTGGTCTTTCTCTCCTCTCTACTCCAGTTTCCCCTCTTTCCTCCCTCTCTGGCAGTCTCTCCCTTGCTCTACCACCCTCCTCTCCCCGGCATCATCTCTCTAGCTCTCTCCTTGACACCCTCTCTCTCTGTCTACCCTCTTTCTCTCTACGACATGCTCTTTCGTTGTCTTTGCAACGCTTCCACTCCCCCCTTCTCTCTTTGACACTGACACTTGCTCCAGTCTCTCCCTGACAGTCTTACTCTTGCTCGCAACCCTTCTCTTCCTCATCCCCTTTTCTCTATCGGAACGCTTTCTCTTGCACCTCACGTTCTCTCATTACCTCTTTCTCCACAAAGCTCCTCTTGCTCCCTGTGCAATCACCCCATCACCTCACCCCCTCTCATCTCTAGTCACCTCACCCTCTCGCCCCATAGTCTCACCCCCGCCAGCTTAGCCCCGTCGCCTCACTGTTGCCTCAACCACTCTCGCCTCGTGTTGGCTCACCCTCTCCCTGTCTTTCCTCTTCTGCTCTGTCCCAGGACCCCCTTTCTCTCTCCCATGCTTTGCCCCCGCCCCCTGTCTGTCACTCTCTCTCTCAGCTGCTGTCTATCCTTTCTCTCCCCTTGTACCCCACTGCCCTGCTTTGTTCCCCCTGCCCCTTCTTTCAACCCTCACTCTTACTCAATCTTGCCACTCATCTCTCTCAGCCCCTGGTCTTTCTCCCCTCTGTACTCCAGTTTCCGCTCTTTCCTCCCTCTCTGGCAGTCTTTCCCTTGTACTATCGCCCTCCTCTCCCCAGCATCATCTCTCTAGCTCTCTCCTTGACACCCTCTCTCTCTGTCTACCCTCTTTCTCTCCGCAACACGCTCTTTCATTGTCTTTGCAACACTACCACTCCCCCCTTCTCTCTTTGACACTAACACTTGCTTCAGTCTCTCCCTGACATTTTTACTCCTCCTCGCAGCCCTTCTCTTCCTCATCCCCCTTTCTCTATCGGAACACTTTCTCTTGCACCTCTCATTCTCTCATTACCTCTTTCTCCACAAAGCTACTCTTGCCCCCTGTGCAATCACCCCATCACCCCACCCCCTCACCCCTAGTCACCTCACCCTCTCACCCCACCGTCTCACTCACACCAGCTTAGCACCGTTGCCTCACTGTTGCCTTAACCCCTTTTGCCTCCTGTTGGCTCACCCTCTCGCTGTCTTTGCTCTTTTGCTCTGTCCCAATCCCCTTTCTCTCTCCTATACTCTGCCCCCACCACCTGTCTGTCACCCTCTCTCTCAGCTGCTGTCTGTCCTTTCTCTCCCCTTGTACCCCCCCTGCCCTGCTCTATTTCCCCTGCCCCTTCTTTCAACCCTCACTCTTACTCCATCTCGCCACTCATCTCTCTCAGCTCCTGGTCTTTCTCCCCTCTCTACTCCAGTTTCCCCTCTTTCCTCCCTCTCTGGCAGTCTCTCCCTTGCTCTACCACCCTCCTCTCCATGGCATCGTCTCTCTAGCTCTCTCCTTGACACCCTCTCTCTCTCTGTCTACCCCCTCTCTCACCACGATGTACTCTTTTGTTGTCTTTGTGACATCTCCACTCCCCCTTTCTCTCTGAAATTGGCTCTTCCTCTATTCTCTCCCTGACATTCTTACTCCTACTCGCAACCCTTCTCTTCCTTGTCCCCCTTTCTCTATCAGAACGCTTTCTCTGGCACCTTTCGTTCTCTCATTACCTCTTATTCCACAAAGTTCCTCTCGCTCCCTGTGGAATCACCCCTTCACCTCGCCCCCTCTCACCCCTAGTCACCTCACCCTCCCGCCCCATCGTCTCACACCTGCCAGCTTAGCGCCATCACCTCACTGTTTCCTTAACTTCTCTCATCTCCTGTTGGCTCACCCTCTCGCCCCCACCCTGTCCTTCCTCTTTTGCTCTGTCCCAGGCCCCCCTTTCTCTCTCCCATGCTCTGCCCCCACCCACTGTCTGTCACCCACTCTCTTAGCTGCTGTCTATCCTTTCTCTACCCTTGTACTCCACTCCCCTCCTCTCTTCCCCCTTGCCCCTTCTTTCAACCCTCACTCTTACTCCATCTCGCCACTCATCTCTCTCAGCCCCTGGTCTTTCTCCCCTCTCTACTCCAGTTTCCCCTCTTTCCTCTCTCTCTGGCAGTCTCTCCCTTGCTCTACCACCCTCCTCTCCACGGCATCATCTCTCTAGCTCTCTGACATCCTCTCTCTGTCTAACCCCTTTCTCTATGACATACTCTTTCATTGTCTATGTGACACCCCCACTCTCCCCTCCTCTCTCTGACACTGACTCTTGATCCAGTCTGTCTTTGACATTGTTACTCCTGCTCGCAATCCTTCTCTTCCTCATCCCCCTTTCTCTATCAGAACGCTTTCTCTTGCACCTCTCGTTCTCTCATTACCTCTTATTCCACAAAGCTCTTTCCCTGACCACCCCTCTCCCACTTTCTAGCTCCTCTTTTGCTCTTTCTGACACCTGTCTCTCACACCACTCACTCTTGCTTCTGACACCCTAACAGGCCTTGGACAATAGGGGGGTGGGTTAGCTTAAAAGCATAATATGTGATGGGATAGTCACAAAGTAGTACTTATCTTTATAAAGTTAAAGGTCCCTTGGACCATTTACTTTATATATGCTCTAAGCAATTTTTTTGCTTAGAGCAAATACTAATAGTATACGGTTTTCAGTCCTTGATCATAAGGCATCATGCTTTGTGGTGTTGTGCTGTAAGCTGCCATCCTGGCGGCTTCAGTACTGTGTTTAGCTTGCTTTACTTAATCCGAATACAAAAGTTTTTAAGATACAGTCCAGGTTTATTTACTATACACTGAGTAGCCATGCCCTCAATACAATGTTGGGCCACCTTTTGTCCTTAATACTGCATGGATTCTTCTTGACATGGACTCTGTTAGTAGAGGTGGTATGAGGAATCTGATACCATATCAGATGAACTGCACTTTCCAATTCCTTAAGGTATCTCTCTTTGCAGATGATATGCTGCTTTTTGTGTCAAACCCAGCTTCCAGTGTTCCTGTGATAATAAAACTAATTTGGGACCAAGCCCTCTTTTACCCATACTCTCCTGCTGGCCTTCTACATTCTGATCTCCGTAGCATTCCCACTGACTTTAAACCTAACATCATGTTCAGAGACACATATGCCACATGGCTCTCTTTAAACATAAAATTACATCGGAATCATCATAGTTCTCCATATGTCCATGTCTGGGGTAACCCTGTGTTATCCCCCTCCCCCCCATTCTCTATTAACTTTCTACCACTGGAAGGAAAACGGTCTTGATGTTCTATCCAATGTCTTTGATCCTGGGGGACATCTGTATCCATTCTCTGCTCTCCAAGAGCAATTTACAATCTCTTCTCAACAATTTTACATGTACCTGCAGTTACGTTGTCATGTTTTGTCTCTCCACAAACCGGGATATTTTCAGAGTTCGCCTGATCCTATAAACACTCAGTTGAGGCTGCTACTTACCAAACGGTATCATACCAAGATTCTTTACTCTCAATTGATAGATACTGCTGCTACCACTACATGGACTAATTTTATAACACCTTGGACTCCATTTATTCCTCACATAACAGAAATGACCTATTTATGAAAGAACTACGATATGGCCTACAACACCTCGAATCTGCATATCTTCAGGAGGTACCCTTCTGCTTTCTCCATAGGGCGTACATATCTCTGGCTCAAAGAAAGCACTTTGTATTAGAGGAAACAGGTACTTGTCAGAAATGCCATCACTCTTCAGCTACCTTCCAGCATTGTGGAAAAATAAAACGTTTCTGGCATAAGGTCACCTCATTCATCAATAAGCTGCTTATTCGACCTTCTTGCTTATGTTTTCTTACACTTTTTTCGGGGAATCTACAGACAGAGGCTTCCACAACCATTCCTTATTAGAATTTTAACAATCTCTAAAAAAACTCATCCTAATTCACTGGACCTCCAAAAACCCTCCTACCCTCAATGAACTGTTACAACCTTCTCTAGTTGGAAAAACAGTCCACCATGACCTCCTATAATGATAAACTTTCCCTGCAGTTCTACAACACGTGGAAAACTTCATCCTTTCCCTCCCCATCGCAACTCAAAAAGATATCTTACAGCCATTCTCAATTTTATCATGGTACAATGTCCGGGTGTAACACCCAATGGAATTACAACTATTTCTGAAGTAGCCACCTCAGAAAACTCTTGCAGCAGGATACCCCATTAACATAACAGGATGTACTTGATCTGCGATAACACTCAAATACCCTTGGTCATTCAGACGTTGTTCCACAGGAATCAAATGACCCAACCAATGCCAAGAAAACATCCCCCCAAACCATAAGATTGTCTCTACCCACTTGAAGTGTTGTGGAAATGCAGTTGGGGTCCATGCTTTTGTGCTGTATTCTCCATACTCGCACCCTGCCATCTGCATGGTGTAATTGAAAACACTTTTCATCGGACCACATGAACCTTTACCAGCTGTCTACTGTCCAATTCTTATGAACTGGAGACGTCTGCTCTTGTTCAAGACAGACAGTAGAGGCTTTCGAACAGGTCATCGGCTTCCATATCCTATACGGCTAAGTTTCGTTCAGAGACCTTCACAGTTGCTCCTTGATCAAGATTTCCGCAATTTGATGTCATGTTGCTCTTCTGTTGGACTGGACAGATTCAGTAGTTTGTGACGACCACAAGCCTGACGATGAGACCAGGTTTTCTGCTTGGTAGTCTACTCTCTGTAAACATTAATAACTGCTGCTTTGAAGTACAAGTGCAGCTGTTTTGCTGAAACTGGTTCTAACGGTTCAAGCGCCTACAATCATCCCGTGTTCAAACTCGGTTATTCACGTTTTTACCCATTTCTTTGCAAGCAACACCGTGCAATTGATGCTTCGTTTGTCCTGCATTCCCTTTATTATAGCTATCTGGCCCTCTAGCAGCAACAACTTGAAGTTATGGCCGATCTGCATATAAGTGTCAATAATTTGGCCACTCAGTGTATATCCAGTTCTCTAACTTCCTGTAGGGTGCTTAATCAGTATAAAATGTGTCATTGGTATTGTTTAATTTTTATTGTTTCCACTTCTCACTAGGGCAGCTACTCAATTGAATATTGAGGTTTTTGGGTATCCATTGGCCAAGAGAAAGCAAATGTCTTCTAACACTGGATATAATGTAAGGCTTGTTGGTGGACGTACAAGAGGTCTTCAGGATGCAGTGCAGTGTCTCTGAAGATGCTGGAACAGAAGTTTATGAATTTCAAAGCACAGGTAAATATTTCCATTTAAGAATACTAGCCCTGCATACCATAACCCATCCAATTTTTAGCTTGCTTTCATTTAAAATCTTGTTATTTAGAAGGTCTCTAAAACTATGTTATGTAGTGCCATAAGTAATTTTGCTTTTAAGCTGCTTTTCTGGTTGTTACAGTCCTATGTCCAGTTTTTCCTTATTATCCAATGTATTGTATGACTCTCTTGATCATAAAACCGAAAGTTTGACCTCATGCACTATAAACTGCCTACCTGCTGGTTTCAGTCCTATAATCTGTTGTTTTTTTCTTAAATATTTTTATTTGGTTTTACATTAAATCACAACATAAATTTTGTCACTTACAGTAGTGAACCGACAATCAAAAAGTATGACAACTTGGGAGGGAATGAGTGAGAGCGTACATGCAATTAACCAATGATGTAAAAAGGAGTAGCAATTTGCCAGCCTGCTGGCTTTATGGATATGCAACATTCTCAGTAACCTTTTATAAACTTAACCTCTTCTCCTCATGCAGTATTTTAAATATTATATAGACTGAACGGTTCCTAAATAAAATTTATATTCAACAAAGAGTAATAAAAGGGGACGTGAAAGAGGGGGGGGGGGAGGGGAGGTTCGGAAAACGCAGTTTAGTAACAGGAGGCAATGCGGTCTGTACCGTCATATTATACCACTTGTCTAAGTACAATAATTACCATATCAGATGAAAGATTAACATATGCGATCCGCAGGTTTGGGAAGGTAATACTGATTATTGGGTGTTCCTCTGAATAGAGGGTATAGCCTTTAAAGTATGAACATAACAACATAGCAATTAGTACACATTTTTATAACAATTCTGTGTTGCCCCCCCAGATCATAACAGTTTCCATGGGTCTAATCATTCTATAACCGGGTGGAGGTCAAGGGATTCTAGAATTTTGAGTGGCCAAGGTTTTAGTTCTGATGTATGCTTCCCACTTCCTCAAGAAAGATTTCTTTAGCGATTGAATGGATTGTATATTGTTATATCTGTCTAGTCCTATAACTATTTAATAATTCTTCCACATCTGGTAAGTTTGGTTTATGGTTGGTGATCCAAGACTTCTATATTGCCTTTTTTGCCACTGTAAACAAAATTGTCAGAAATGGTATGAGTTGTCTTTGGCTATTATTTAGTTGCCATGTGTCAAAATTTAGGAATATTACTGGTATGGGTTGAAGTTTAACTTTTTAGGAAAAGTTCTTCTGTATATAGTGTATAATCTTGAACCAAAACTTTTTTATGTACCCACAGTCCCAGAAGTTATGGAACAGAGATGCAGAATAATAGCCACATTTGAGACCTCTTTCCGTCTCATTGGGGTCAAAGTAGCTTCGCTGTCTCTGCAACAAGAAAGCTCCATGAATGGTCTTCTAATGTGTCTCTTGCAAGGCTGAAGATTGGAGAGTTTTCATAGATGATTCATAGTACTTGAATATATCAGATACTTGTAGGGATGGGATGTCTTGCACCCACGAATCCCTCGTCTTTTCTTGTAATACAAATAAAGGATTCTTCTGCATCTCTGTGTAAATGAGTTTTGATTTAAAGGTGTCGGTCTGGATTTTATTCACCCAAGTGTGGAGCAGGGAATGGGATGATGACATAATATTTTGGGTTGGTAAAGATTGCACGAAGTGTTGAATTTGGATTATTGGGAAGAGCATTATTTGGTAGCCCAAATTTGTCCTTAAGAGTGGTAAACGATAAAGTCTTTCCTCCTGGGTCAAACACCGGGTATATTTAGTTTTTTGAGACTTGCGCTCAAGTCTCTTGAAAATTGGGTTATTTATTCCCGGAGGGAACAGTGGATTGCCACATATAGGTATCCATTCCGTAGACAGTGGGTCTAGGTCAATCTTAGAGCATATGAAGTGCCATGCACTATGCATATCCTGAAACAAGGGGTTGCTATATACGTGTGATGGGATTTGTTTCTTCGGTACGTGTATAAGGGCTTTGGGCGAGTACGGGAAGAGGACAGCCTTGTCCAATTCAAATAAAGAATACAAGTCGGCCTCCTGCAGCCATCCCACCCCCACTCAAGTTAGTAGAGAGCAGGAATAATTTGTAATGTCCGGGAGTCCCAAACCTCTATTAACTTTAGAAAGGTTTAACTTCACCAGGGAGATCTTAGGCTTCTTACCATTCCATATGAATTTGGAGCAGGCCTGTGTTAAGGTTTTAACATCGGAGGACAGGATTTTTGTTGGGAGCATTTGCATTGGATACATTATTCTCGGGATTTTCACTGACTTCACAACTTCAATTCTTCCCAGAAGGGAAAGGGGCAGGGAAGTCTAGTCGTGGAGTGTCTTCAGGATTTTTGACATAATTGGGGGATGATTTCTCCTATATAAATCTGATAGCCTATTAAGGATTTGTATGCCCAAGTACTTAATATGGGATGTTTGAATTTTTATTGAGTGTAATATATCAGTAGGTGGGAATGTGGGTGGGGGGGCTTTTAAAAGTAGTAGCTCTGATTTTGTCTACATTGACTTTGTATCCCGAGAAGGTACCAAAGTTATGTAACATTCGGAATATCAATGGAATGGCGTACTGTGGATATGACGGAAACAACAACATGTCATCGAATAAGGATACACAAAGTTCTATATTACGAATCTGAATCCCCTGAAATTCTGGGGATTCTCTTAGATGTATAGCTAATGGCTCAAGAGCCAAAGCAAACCGTAATGGTGAGAGGGGGCATCCCTGCCTCGTTCTTCTCAAAATGGGCAATGGATCCGACAGTAGGCCATTACTTATAATCCGGGAGGAGGCACCCTCATATACCGTTGATAGGAAGCGTACAAAGGTCTCTGGGAAAGCAAAGCGTTTCAATGTGTGATGCAGGTGTTCCCAGTGCACCATATCGAAGGCCTTTTCAGCATCTAAAGATAGAATAGCTTTTGGGTCCTCCGACACAGCACACTGGGAAGCATTGACCGCTCCCAACACTCGTCTGATGTTAATCAAAGAGCTCCTCCCTATGACAAAACCAGTCTGGTCTTTATGTATTAGCTTGGGTAGGATTTGCTTGAGACGTTCTGCCATAATCTTCATGAGCAACTTGTAATCAATATTCAATAAAGAAATTGATCTATAAGAACTGGGAGAGGATAAGTCCCTGCCTGGCTTAGGTATCACTCTGAGTATGGTCGAATTAAAGTGACTAGGGATCGTGTTGGATGACATTATAGTATTAAACACCTTTGTAAGAATCAGGACTAATTTCCGTGATAACAGTTTATAGTATTCTGGTGTAAGTCCGTCCGGACCAGGTGCTTTACCTAATTTAAGATTAGATAAAGCTTTGGCTACTTCTTGAAAAGTGATTTCCTGGGTAAGGAAATTCGAATCCTCTTCAGAGATCTGGGGTGGTGTGATAGTTTCCCAAAATTTGATAGTATGATCAGAGGTTGGTTTGGAGTATAAGTTAGTATAAAAGTCGCAAAAAACCTGTGCTGTCTGGGTATTAGATGTTGTAAGAGAGTTGCGTAGTGGTCTTATTGTCGCAGGGGGCCTTTGTCCCTGTAGTAGTGAGGAGAGTAGTTTACTTGATTTGTTTCCAAATCTATGGAATCTCGCTCTTTTAGCAAATGAATATATGGATTCTGATCTCTCTATTGAGGCTTCACAAGTCCTTTTTGCAGATAGATAGCTATTTAGTGGTGGGAGAAGGGGAAGTCCTAAAGTCCCGGAAGGCGTCGCCAAGTTTCAGCTGAGCTCGTAAATGCTCTTGCTTTACTTTCTTTTTTAGATGTAACATCTGGGAGATCATTTTCTCCCCTGATCGTGGCTTTAGACGCCTGCCAGAACAGTAGGGGTCTACCTCCTCGGCCTCACGGTTCTCTCTAGCATAGTTGTCCCAAGCAGTTTTAACTGCATTTCTAAGGTGTACAGATGATGCCAATGCTATGGGACATCTCCAAGATGGGGGGGTGGCCAGTTTTTTGGTGAGGTGAAGTTTAATGTATACCACAGCGTGGTCCGAGAGTACAATCGGAGCCATCTCCGCAAACTCTACTTTGGGGAGGAGAAAATGGGACAAAAAGATATAATCAATGCGGGACATTCTGTTTGTGGCTGCAGACAGACACGAGTAATTCTGCTCTCTTGGGTGCATCACTCTCCATGTGTCTAGCATCTGTAGTTGCTCACAGAATTTGGGGATGCCAAATTTGGGAAGTCTGCGGGGAGAGGTATGGTGCTTTTGTCTATCTAGGTGGTTAGAAGAGACTAGGTTTAGGTCTCCACATAATATCATTGGCAGGTGCAAAAATGGGGACATAACAGCGATCAATTACCTAAAAAAGGGATTGGAATACTGATTAGGAGCATACACATTAATACATACAAATTCTTGGTGATCAAATTTTAGTTGGCACAACACAAATCGGCCCTGAGGGTCCGAGATGACCTTAACCACTTCTATGTCTAAATTATTTTTGGCTGGAATAACTACACCTCTCGCTTTTGATGTGTAAGGGGAAGATGCCAGAAGTTTCCACTTCATCATATTGAGTTTGACTGTTTTCTGAGGTAGCAAATGCGATTCCTGAATACACACCAAATCAAGACTGAGTTTGTTCAAATGCACTAAAATTCTCTTTCGTTTCACAGGGGAGTTGATCCCGCCCACATTCCAGCTCCCTATGTTAATCGCCATAGTGGCTGAATATGGATTGAATGACTACCTTGACAACAATATTCCGGTTTATGCATTAATACAAATGTACAATAGGAGCTGCTTGCTTTCCTGAGGGGGTGTTGGGGAGAAGGGTGGGTAACCGGAGAGTGGGGTAGACAAAACAATAAAAAACTGTATCTGAATAGCCATAAAGGCGTGCTTCCATAACGTAAAAGGTGAGAGTAACACATCTCACCTTTATAACTTTCTGCGTAGACTCCTACACCTACCGACTCACTTATAATATTTAACTAATTAAACATTTGACCGTCTTAAAACAAACATTTCCTAATGCTTTGTTAGCTTATAACACAAACCAGTAGGGTAAAGAAGTGTGATTCGGCCCAGCTGGGGTTTTCAACGTGGTAACTATCAAGGTGAAATCACAAAAATATAGACCACATCAAGTCCATGAACTTCTACAATGTAGAGAATAAGCAGGAAGAACATGTCTCTTTAGTCGAGTGGGGGAGTCACTTGCAATCTGACATGTGTATTCTGCTGGTCTGAGCTGTGTTCTTCCATCAAAAAACCTTCTGCATCCCGTGCTGACCTAAAGTCCTTATATGAGGACCTATCATATATCCTGAGTCTCGCTAGATACATTAGTGCAAACTTCCTTTCCAGCCTAATAAGCCAGGAACAAATTGGTGAAAACTATCTTCTCTGTTTCATCAGTTCTGGAGTGTAAACTTGAAAAATGAGGATTTGGTGTCCCTCCCAAGATAAATCCCTGTGTCTGCGGGACATTGTCCAGATAAGTTCTTTATGTAGGTAATTAAGTGTTTTGAAAATAACCGCTCTGGGTCTTGGGCCGTTGTGGCCCTAGAGTGTGTGCGCGCTCTATCACCATATCTGAGCAGCAGTCCTGGATGTTAAGTAGCTCTGGCAGCTTGATTTTTATAAACTGGAAAAGGTCTGCCCCTTGTATAGATTCTGGTAAACCAATAATCGTAGGTTTTGCCTTCTGGATCTATTTTCCAGATCTTGTACCTTGTTGTATAAGTACAGTATGTCTGTGGAATGTTGCTTTACTAAGGGTTTTTATTTCTGCCACATCTTGAAAGCACTCCCCAACCCTGAATTCAGCTTCTACCACAGGCTTCTGCAGCTGGGCTAGCTGCTTGTTTATTTTATCTTTAGTGCCCCAAAAAGCCTTTGCTGTTCTTCCTTTTTCTGTCACAAAGTGACTTTTTTCTTCTTCTGTCTATTTTATCTGTCTGATCTTGCAGCAGGGGAGCCATTGCAGCTCTAATTGCGCCCAACATGTCCCCATAAGTCACCAGTTCCTCAGGTTGTGGTGGTTACGTTAAGGTCAGATGCTGGGGAGGCTGGCTGAGAATCCTCCGTGTAGCTGTCTGCGGCTGAGGGTGAAGGTGGCTTGGATCTGGGAGGCATCTTGGAGGTTGTGAGTCCTGGCGTTCTAGCCTTGTTCGCGCGGTACCTGGAGCCGGGCATTCCCTCCAGGAACTTGTCCATACGGGTCTGTGAGTGTGGCTGTATGTGGAGACTGAAACAGCCTTGAAGAGGGTGAAAGTGAGCCGGCGGGCAGCGGAGCTCTCTCACACGTGGCTGTTCATGCCGCTGCCGGAACCGGAAGTCCTATAATCTGCTTTTACTTTATATGCTAATGGTTTGTTTTTGGGTGTAAACAATTATCAAAATCCCTTATTCCCTTTAGTATCACCGCATACGGTCTGATATTTTGTCGTATGGCACAGTGTGAATTGGTATTATAAGGTTTTGTGCTTTACTAATATGTCGATCCCAGATCATCTGCATTTCCCTTGATCTAATAGCCATACAAACCATTTTCATTGTCCCTTAATCCTTAAATATGGCCTCATGCTGGCGCAAGGCACAGCTTTGTGCATTAATCCTTTGTGGGGTTTTCAGTCCTAGGTCCAGCTTGTTGTTCCTAATGATCAAATGGTTTGTATGTCTGTAGTGACCATTAAACCATAAGTTTGGCATCATGCACTGTAGCACTATTAATGATCCTGCTCTGTGAAATGTAGCGAGCCACCGTGCCCGCAGCTTGGTGAGTACAGTGAGGAGATAAATGAAGACTGATACTTCCCTATTCGTAATTTCCTGATATCTTCTTATCTCGTCTTGGTCCCGTGTTTGGAATATGAAAAGATAAGAAAAAAGAGGGACAAATCTCCTCGTGTAATCCTGTTTATACTGGGTGATTACAAGAACCTTCTATATCACAAAGTTGGTAATCCAATAGCCTATGATATTAGCTATTGAGTTAAATGTGGATCAAATGAAATGTGGGGGTTCTTATCTCCCCCTTCCAAGTGCACTCACACAATAGTAGAATGTTATGCAGCTTGTAACAAAAATCTTGTATTCAAACAGGAACTGTATCCAAAAATAATGTGTTGGGGGTAGGTCCCCCTCCCGGTTTACTCACTCAGAACTGGAGTACAGATCGCATGTAGTCTGGGTCTTTCTCCAGATATCCTACGTCCTTGATGGGAGTGTGGGTAAATTCGTTATATCTAAAAGATGACACTGGTGGATACTGTATATAATACAACAGATATCCTTTTTATTTAATTGATTAACATACGTGTCACTTTTAACATAAAATCCATACAAAAAGCCTCTGAGAATACTTTACCTATCTTGGACCGGTATTAACCAAAATTCTAAAGGTGGACTATCCTCTCTGGAATTTTAAACTGTTTTGGATGCTTACTGGATACTTTGGACCTACAGGACGGGAACACCAGAATTCAGGTGGTCAGGCACAAACGGGGCCCCATTTAGCCTGCCCACTTTAAACACCTTTAGAATTTTGGTTAATACCGGTCCAAGATAGGTAAAGTATTCTCAGAGGCTTTTTGTATGGATTTTATGTTAAAAGTGACACGTATGTTAATCAATTAAATAAAAAGGATATCTGTTGTATTATATACAGTATCCACCAGTGTCATCTTTTAGATATAACGAATATACCCACACTCCCATCAAGGACGTAGGATATCTGGAGAAAGACCCAGACTACATGCGATCTGTACTCCAGTTCTGAGTGAGTAAACCGGGAGGGGACCTACCCCCAACACATTATTTTTGGATACAGTTCCTGTTTGAATACAAGATTTTTGTTACAAGCTGCATAACATTCTACTATTGTGTGAGTGCACTTGGAAGGGGGAGATAAGAACCCCCACATTTCATTTGATCCACATTTAACTCAATAGCTAATATCATAGGCTATTGGATTACCAACTTTGTGATATAGAAGGTTCTTGTAATCACCCAGTATAAACAGGATTACACGAGGAGATTTATCCCTCTTTTTTCTTATCTTTTCATATTCCAAACACGGGACCAAGAAGAGATAAGAAGATATCAGGAAATTACGAATAGGGAAGTATCAGTCTTCATTTATCTCCACACATCTCCATAGCGCCCATATTTCTATATTTCAAATATCCTACACTCCTTTAAATTGTATAAAAAGTCCGGGTGGGCTTTTTTCATTTGGACCAGAAATATAGGCAGCTCTGCGCAGATTGGTCTAGATCCCACATTTCCCTTTTTTCTATGGTGAGTACAGTGAGCCCGCAGGGGGCTTTGTTGCGCTCGCCATGCTGTCTGAGTCCGGCCAGTTGGGATCCCGACTGTCGGAACCCTATACCACACCCAATTTAAGCATGCATGGGATAGTTATATGGTTATCCTGACATAGAAATAAGGATCAAATATTGTTTGAGGTAACAATATGGTTACAAAAGGGTCGGACTAGATTCTTATCTGCCATCATATTCTCTGTTTCTAGAAAAGTAAAAGGCCAAATTTGGGTGAGACGCGAATTTTCATGGTGATATCCCAGTTTTGAGAATGTCGCACATCCCAACTATACATTGCTTGTTTGCCTAGCAACATACATCTTTTAATCTTATAATGTTAAATGGTCTTTACTTAAGCTAAAGTATGCCAACTCCCTTTTTATGACCCATGGTAAAATAATATAATATTGCATTTGACAACTAGAAATCGGATGCATTAGGAACATTGTGACTACAGTACATGCAAGTTTTTGGATGGTTACTGAGCACAGTTTTCTTACAGAGTGACAGTCTATTTTATTATAAGAACAATTATAGTGGTTATTTCCTTGACTAAGATACATCCCATTATCTGGACGGAACCCTCTTTTTAAAGAGTACCTTGGAATTAAACCTCATCTGCTTATACTCAACAAGATGGACCTGGCAGACCTGTCTCATCACAATGTAAAAATTCCAAAGTAAACCTCTGTTTTAAGATGGAAAGAATATGAAAACTGTATACTAAAGGTCCATACACACTGAGTGACTATGCATACACACTGAGCCGCTTTCCCCCTTCCCAATCTCCTTCAGCGCGGAGAGGACAGCTTTGCATAGCGCAGCTCTATGCAAAGCCATCCTTAAAGCTGCTCATCTGCTGGTTTTAACAGCAGATGAGCGGCTTTCCCAGCGATGATGCGGGAGCACACAGCAGTGCTCATCGCCGGGCCATACACACTGGGCGGCTTTGAGCTGAAAGCCGCTCCAACTGGGTGTTTTGAGTGACTTTCAGCTCAGTCGCCCAGTGTGTGTGGGCCTTAAATAGTTCTTTAACCTCCCCGCGGTCCAAGAACTATTCCTAGCCAGGGTCAAAAAATGTCCAGGAAGGTCTCGGTGGACAAGCTACACCATGGCCACAGCCTGTTTGAACCCCTTCCGTCAGGCAGGCGCTATAGGTCCATCCCAGCAAGGACGACAAGAACAAGGAAAAACTTCTTTCCAATAACTGTCCAACAACTAAACAACTCTGATCGCCCCAAATCCTAACTTGAACTGTTCTAATTACGAGAAATGTATGTGATGTATGTCATGCCCCTCCTATCTCCCCACCCCCATGGGGGGAAAGTCACTCAAAACACCCAGTTGGAGCTGCGTTCAGCTCAAATCAAGTCCTGCTTGATGCTGCACTGTCACCGCAAAAAATTCCAAGTATACGCAAGTATACATGGCCAATAAATCTCTTAAGCTGCCCATAGACAGTCCGTTCCCATACCATCCGTTCTGTACTATGAGATGCGCGCTCCCGCGCATCTCATCGTATGGTACAAAAAGTATGTGCTGCACATACTTTTTGTACTAGCTGTTTATCGCATCGCATGCACACTGCATGCACAAGGCATGCGATGCGATGCGTACTATATAAGTCCCAAACGGATCCGTTAAACGGACCGTGTATGGGCAGCTTTATACTGTTTAATACAGACCTTATTCTCTCGAGTTTATTATAGGATGCATCATTCCCTTTGAAAACGAATGCATTGAGCTTTCCTTATACTATTAGTTCTCCAGCTTGGCATGAATCTATGAATTGCAGTGGAATTCAGTGCTAAAGAGGGAATTGAACACTATTGCCTTAGTCCACAGAGGCTGTTGGTCTCTCCAGTGAGATGGGCTGCTCAGGAAATCTGCATTGATAAAGCTTTGGAGGTGCAGTTTGAAAGCTAAAGCGTTGCCATATGAAAAGTCATTGGGTATACAGCATGATGGTCGACAGGGTCATTAGGTTGACACGAGCATTAGGTCGACATGGGGAAGATCGACAGTCAAAAGGTCGACATGGGGTTTTTCCATTCACCCCCCACAATTTCGACACAGTCGACATGGACGCTGAAACGTAGCACCATGTCTCCCACCACCCCCTAGTGGATGGTAGGGACCTTCCCCATGTCGACCTAATGCTTGTGTCAACCTAACCCATGTCGACCTACAGTCATGTGGACCTTTCTGCATGTGAACCTACCTGCATATCGAGCTTAATGCATGTTGACCTAATGGTGTTGACCTAGTGACTGTATCCCGTTATGCAATGTTATCTCACAAAACTAGCATATAGGGGGACATTTACCAAAATGGATTTGTAGAAAAAAGGTGTATTCGTAGGCAGAAATACACCTTTTTTTTACGAATTTGTATTTTCGGGATTTACAATCCCAAAAATACAACAATTCGTAGTCCTAAAGATGGAACATTCGTATTTGTATTTACAAATACGAATGTCCTACACCATCGATAGGATACGACAGAAATCACCATTCAAAAGAATGGTGGTTTCTGATTTACTAAGCAGCCGTACTGATAATACGGCTGCTAATTGGTGTAAAACACCCACGCAAATACGACAGGAAAATACACCTTGCTTTCCCTGTCGTATTTGCTTTAAGCCTGCACAGATCAGTCAGATCCGTGCAGGCTTCAGTGTAAAAAAATAGAAAAAAAATTAAATATAAAAAAAAAAACGGCGTGGGGTCCCCCCCACAGCCGTAACCAGCACCAGGCTGATGGAGCCTGGAGCCGGTAATTAAAAATCAGGGAACCCGACAAATAGGGGTTCCCCGATTTTTAACAACCAGCCCCAGGCTCCTGCTCTGGGGCTGGTTCCCAAAATACGGGGGACAAAATGTATACGGGTCCCCCGTATTTTAAGAACCAGCCCCAGGCAAAACCAGCCAGCAGGGTAATGCCTCAGCCGGGGGGAGACTTTTTATGCAAGTCCCCCCGGCCAAAGCTATTGGCCGCCTTGCGGCCTAGCGGCTCCTGATTGGCCGCTAGGCCGCAAGGCGGCCAATAGCGGCATTCGGGAGGCAGAGCCGCACGATGTAAACAAACACTGTGCGTCTCCGTGTCCGCTTGGTTTCGGGCTGTCAGTTTGTTTTTTTGCCAAGACACTTACCTGGACTACGTCGCGCTGGGACAGGTGAGTATGGTTTCCTTCCACAGCTTCCCAAATGGATTTCGTCGGATCCGGACGGCGACAGCGACGGTCGACATGGAGGAAGAAGACGACACAGGACCAGAAGACGACGACACAGGACCAGGGATACCTACGGAAAGAAGATAGGTAAGTATTAGTATGTGTGGGCTTTGTATGTAATAAAATTTTATTTTAAAAGTGTGTCAGTGTGTTTTGTGCACTATTTTTTTAACTGTGGAACTACAAGTGCCAGCGGGCCCTTTAATGCCCAGCAGGCTGGGACTTGTGGTTCTCCAAGTCCCAGCTTGCTGGGGAGGCTTGCTGGCACTTGTAGTGCCACAGTAAAAAACAATAGGTTCATCTTTTTTTTTACACGATAATCAGCTCGATGCCCACCGCCCAGGGGCATCGAGGACAGCACCAGGCTTCAGCCTGGTCAGGTAAGTCCTGGAGGGGAGGGACCCCTTTATTGGGGGGGTCCCCACTCCCCCAGGGCCCCTGGCCAGGCTGACTGGTCGGTAGGGTTAATGCTTTGGCCGGGGTGACTTGCATAAAAAGTCTCCCCCCGGCTGTGGCATTACCCTGCTGGCTGGTTTTGCCTGGGGCTGGTTCTTGAAATACGGGGGACCCCTAGTCATTTTGTCCCCCGTATTTTGGGAACCAGCCCCAGAGCAGGAGCCTGGGGCTGGTTGTTAAAAATCGGGGAACCCCTATTTGTCGGGTTCCCTGATTTTTAATTACCGGCTCCAGGCTCCGTCAGCCTGGTGCTGGTTACGGCTGTGGGGGGGACCCCACGCCGTTTTTTTTTTTATATTTAATTTTTTTTCTATTTTTTTACACTGAAGCCTGCACGGATCTGACTGATCCGTGCAGGCTTAAAGCAAATACGACAGGAAAATGGTGTTCTATTTTCCTGTCGTATTTGCGTGGGTGTTTCACACCACTAAGCAGCCGTATTATCAGTACGGCTGCTTAGTAAATCAGAAACCACCATTCTTTTGAATGGTGATTTCTGTCGTATCCTATCGATGGTGTAGACATTCATATTTGTAAATATTTGTCGGGTTCCCTGATTTTTAATTACCGGCTCCAGGCTCCGTCAGCCTGGTGCTGGTTACGGCTGTGGGGGGGACCCCACGCCGTTTTTTTTTTATATTTAATTTTTTTTCTATTTTTTTTACACTGAAGCCTGCACGGATCTGACTGATCCGTGCAGGCTTAAAGCAAATACGACAGGAAAATGGTGTTCTATTTTCCTGTCGTATTTGCGTGGGTGTTTCACACCACTAAGCAGCCGTATTATCTGCCTACGAATACACCTTTTTTCTACGAATCCATTTTGGTAAATGTCCCCCCTTGAGTCAGTGTGATTGTGCTGGCCCGGGGTCCTGCAGTCTGGACTTGAACCTTCTGAATGTTAGTGATCCTGCATCATTTTTGCTAAAATTATGCTAAGAACTTCAATTTTACTGCATATTAAATGGCAGAGGTGTTTTTTTGTAGTGTGGCACTACAAGTATCAGCTCCTCTGAAGTGATTATGGAAATCTTCCATTTCTTCTATCTTGCCACAACTTTTTGAATGTTTGTATCAGGTGGTTCTCTAAAAAGATACTTACAAATCATCGGGACGGCTGGAATTCAGACAAAAAGTGTTCAATTGCCTATAGTGAGCAATTCTGTGTGAAACCAGCCTCTGTAGGGTGCAAAATCGGGAGTTGTTGCTGGCGTTTAAGCTTTGTGGGAACGGCACCTCGCACTCTAGGATCGACCCCCTATACTGTGTGTGTGTTTCCTTGCTATTCTTGTTATGTTATTCTAGAGGTAAAATGTTGCCACCATTCAGATTGTCTTGTACGGAGAATGATTCTCTCTTATTTCCCCACAGATCTGGCCTTCGGGCTGCGGCACCAGGAGGAGAGGTGGTGTACGCCACTTGCTCTCTTTCCCAACTCCAGAACGAGTGCGTAGTGGAGAGAGCCCTCGAGCTGGCGGCCTCGGAGTATGGAGTCCATGCCGAGATCCAGAGCCTCCGATCCTTCCGGGATGTGTTCAGAAATACTTTTAATTTCCACACAAATTGCCGCATAGGGGAGTTGGTCGTTCCGCATCTCACTGCAAACTTTGGACCTATTTACCTCTGTAAGCTGCTCCGCATGGGATAACGACATGCATGGAACACGGTAGAAGAGAGACTGGAGGGAATCCTAGAACTGCATCGTTTTCATGTGAAAATGGTTCACCACTGATGCTGTATAGTAGGTAGTTACCTAGCGCTCAACCTCTTATGTATCAATATATGTGGGTATAATGAGAAAATGACACGTGAATTTCCTTTAAGGATTTATTTGCTGTACAAACTATATATGTATCAGAACAAATATAAAATAAGGTAAAAAATGAATGAAAAAATACAGTGAGCTGCAATATATTCCGAGTCCGTCTGGCCACACCAATGGATGCTGCACGATGGTAAGATATGCACCCTGGAGGGCAGATGGGCTATGATATAGCAGTTAGATGGTGGGTAGTATGGGGTCAATTCCTCTGTTATAATGTCACAGAGTGAATGATAAGGGGAGGGTAAATGCAGGATGCCAGCCGTGTTACACACAGAGTTCTGGGAGATGGAATGACCACAGTGGAGAGTGCGGGCTGGCAGAGAAAGTATCACAGTACTGAAGTTTCTGTGTATATTCGCAGAGTATGTCCGATAGAATAACGCAGTCTATGGGGAGGGGTCAAAGTAAGAGGGTGAGTGTCGCCGGGTGCTGGCGTCCCTGACCACCCGGTGATACACCCAGCTCCTACCCGATACCTGTAGTTGACGATGTTGTAGTCCCTCGCCGCAGTTCTGTCAGAAGTCAGCCGGAGCGTGTGGTATTAACCGGCAGCAGAAGCGCACTGCTCAACAGCGTCTGCCTTCACTTCCGGGTTTGGCTGGGGAGCGTGCGCCCGGAGTTAAGGTGACAGCCGGAGCTGTGCGTGCTCAACTCCTAGATTGGAGGAGACTTGGATCGGGGTGCGTGGGTAGTGGTGAAGCTGTCTCCAACGCGTTTCGGCCGCCTTCGGCCTTTTTCAAGGATACATGTCTGTGACTTTGGAGTGGGCTAAATAGGGCGTTCAGTCCCGCCTCCTTTGGTCTGATTGGTGAAAGTCTATTAGATAGGCAGGTTGCGTCAGCAGTAGGCGTGTCTGTTGTGCACTCCGTGGAGTAATGGGCCATTTAAGCAGTGTATTTCATGCTACACACTGGGGATGATTTGGGTAAAATAATAAAATATACAGGCAGTTTTCATCCTAAATGTCCATTGTGAAAATCAATGTTAAGGCCATTAGGTTGTAGTGTTTTCAGGGTAAAAATCCAATATAGCTCCCTCCTATTCAGGACATCCACATGATCCCCGCCCCTCCAGTTGACATTGGGTGACTCGATAGCTTGGAATGTCAGACCTTTAGGGTTGGAACCGTGTGATTCCAGAAAGTGAATGGAGACACTGTGTTTCCTATAGCCAATTTTGATGTTTCTGATATGCTCATAGATTCTATTTTTGAGGGGTCTGATGGTCCTCCCTACATATTCTAACCCACAGGGGCATCTTAATAAATAGATCACCCCCTTGGTTTCACATGAAAGATGTTGAGTGAGTTTGTATGTGTCATTTGTGGTGCTTGATGTCCAGCTGTCAATCCCTTTGGTAGTAGTCTTGGTGAGGTTTTTACATCCTGCACATTTCCCACAGAAAAAGAATCCTTTTCTGTCAGTCAGTCTGGTCTGTGTGAGTTCCTTAGGTTTGATATGGTTTTTTACTAATTTTTGCCTTAGGTCGGGGGCTTTCCTAAAGATAATTCTGGGTTTATCTGTCAGATGTGTTTGTAATTGTTGGTCCTGTCTCAATACGTGCCAGTGTTTTTGTAGTATGTTTTTTAATTGTCTTGAAGATTGATTATATTGTGTGATGAATGTGACCTCTTGTGGTTCTGTTTGTATTTTGGATGATTTGGTTGTGAGTGTCTCCCTTCTGTCCAGATTTGTTATTTCACTGTAGGCATTGTCAACTATGTCCTGATTGTATTTTTTCTCTATGAATTGTTCCCTGAGTTGCAGTGCTTGTGTTTCAAAATCATGTGTCTTGGAGCAGTTACGCTTGATACGGCGGAACTGCCCCTTGGGTATCCCATCCAGCCAGGGTCTGTGGTGTCCACTTGTGTACAGAATGTAACTGTTAACGTCTACATTTTTGCGATATGTTTTGGTATGTATGGTGTTGGATTCAATAAAAATTTCAAGGTCAAGGAATTGTACTGATTGTTTACTGGCTTGTGTTGTGAATTGTATGTTTCTGTCATTGTGATTGAGATAGTCCATAAATGTCGTGAGTGAGTCATGAGTGCCTTTCCAGATGAATATGCAGTCGTCAATGTAACGCCGCCATAGGATCAAATTTGACGCCCAGCTCCGATCACCCAAATGTAGTCCTCCTCCCACTTTCCCATGAATAAATTAGCGTAGCTGGGCGCCACTTTTGATCCCATGGCGGTCCCGGTGGTCTGGAGATAGAAAGTGCCGTTAAACCAAGTATAATTGTGGTGCAGTATGAAGTCTATGGAATCAATGATGAATTGTATCTGGTCTTTGTCTAATCGTTGTGACTGTTCAAGAAAGTGTTGGGTGCTTTGAAGGCCGTCGTTATGTCTGATGATAGTGTAGAGAGAGGTTACGTCACTGGTTGCCAGCCAGTAATCGTCATGCCATTCTATTGTTTGGAGGGTGTTAATGATGTCAGTAGTGTCTTTGAGATGAGATGGTAGGCTTTTAACTATGTCTTGTAGGAAAGTGTCTGTGTATTGTGCCAGATTTGAGGAGATGGAATTAATGCCGGATATGATAGGTCTACCAGGTGGGTTGTGTAGGTCCTTGTGTATTTTTGGTAGATAGTAGAAGACGGGTATTTTTGGGTGCTGAGATCTGAGAAAGTTGTGTTCTGATTTGTTGAGTATGCCTGTGTCAAAACCTTTGTGTAAAAGAGTGTCCAGTTTTTTGTTAAAGTCGGAAGTAGGGTCCCCTGGTAATGTCTTGTATGTGTTGGTGTCACCTAGCAGTCTTAAGGATTCTTGTATGTAGTCTGACTGGTTAAGTACCACAATTCCACCCCCTTTGTCTGCTGGTTTGATGATTATGTTATTGTTTTTTTCTAATTCTTTCATAGCCTTTATTTCTTTGTTGGTGATGTTGTTTTGTGAGTGATATTTGTCTTGTTTTGTCGTGAGCTTGTCCAAATCTGCAGTGACCAGTGTTTCAAATGTCTTTATGTGGTGGCTTTTAACATGAGTCGGATTGAATGTGGATTTGGGTTTGAGACTGGTGTGTTGATATTTGGTAGGAGTGTCTTGGTTGTTACGGATGACTGGATTTGACATAAAGTACTTTTTCAAGCATAGTTTACGTGTGAATGACTGTAGATCGCAATAAGTGTTAAATTTGTCCGGTTTTTTTGTTGGAGCAAATTTTAGGCCTTTGGATAACAGTGTTTGTTGATCATTGGAAAGTGTAGTGTCACTCAGATTAAATATCTGGGTTTTTGTAGGTGCAGTTTTTATTGTGTCTATATTGTTTCTGTTTGTTTCTTTGGTTTTTTTGGTGTCCCCTCCACATAAAGTGAAAGTCACCCATACCCTGGGACACATAGTTGGTACACGTAAATCTCTCTTACAGAGGACTCCAGCAGGCAAACATAACAAACCTACACTATACAAAAACACTGGACTGACATATCAACAACACATGTCCTTGATACACAGCAGAAGTAGAGAACTCACATCTGCCTACAACAACCAAAACATTGAAGTTGACTCAGATCAGACCACTGACACCATCTCAAGCACATCCTTCTCAATACATGAAATTGAGGAGGACGATAAATACAACGACCTTGCCAGACTCTCCTTTGACCAAGGTTGGGTCACCACACAGAGACAATACTGTACAAACTCAAACACTGACGTACCAGACATAACTACCACCCCATGCACCATAACACCCACAGATACTAACATAACAACTACAGTCACCTCTACGATCACAACAGATAACTCATGGGCGGAGAATTTTTTAGACACAGAGGCAGGCCGCAAGGCTTGCCTCCCAACCACAATCACCAACAATTCCAGCAAAAAAAGACACATAGATCTAGAAGAGGATGTAGAGGAGGGGACACCAAAAAAACCAAAGAAACAAACAGAAACAATATAGACACAATAAAAACTGCACCTACACAAACCCATATATTTAATCTGAGTGACACTACACTTTCCAATGATCAACAAACACTGTTATCCAAAGGCCTAAAATTTGCTCCAACAAAAAAAACGGACAAATTTAACACTTATTGCGATCTACAGTCATTCACACGTAAACTATGCTTGAAAAAGTACTTTATGTCAAATCCAGTCATCCGTAACAACCAAGACACTCCTACCAAATATCAACACACCAGTCTCAAACCCAAATCCACATTCAATCCGACTCATGTTAAAAGCCACCACATAAAGACATTTGAAACACTGGTCACTGCAGATTTGGACAAGCTCACGACAAAACAAGACAAATATCACTCACAAAACAACATCACCAACAAAGAAATAAAGGCTATGAAAGAATTAGAAAAAAACAATAACATAATCATCAAACCAGCAGACAAAGGGGGTGGAATTGTGGTACTTAACCAGTCAGACTACATACAAGAATCCTTAAGACTGCTAGGTGACACCAACACATACAAGACATTACCAGGGGACCCTACTTCCGACTTTAACAAAAAACTGGACACTCTTTTACACAAAGGTTTTGACACAGGCATACTCAACAAATCAGAACACAACTTTCTCAGATCTCAGCACCCAAAAATACCCGTCTTCTACTATCTACCAAAAATACACAAGGACCTACACAACCCACCTGGTAGACCTATCATATCCGGCATTAATTCCATCTCAAATCTGGCACAATACACAGACACTTTCCTACAAGACATAGTTAAAAGCCTACCATCTCATCTCAAAGACACTACTGACATCATTAACACCCTCCAAACAATAGAATGGCATGACGATTACTGGCTGGCAACCAGTGACGTAACCTCTCTCTACACTATCATCAGACATAACGACGGCCTTCAAAGCACCCAACACTTTCTTGAACAGTCACAACGATTAGACAAAGACCAGATACAATTCATCATTGATTCCATAGACTTCATACTGCACCACAATTATACTTGGTTTAACGGCACTTTCTATCTCCAGACCACCGGGACCGCCATGGGATCAAAAGTGGCGCCCAGCTACGCTAATTTATTCATGGGAAAGTGGGAGGAGGACTACATTTGGGGTGATCGGAGCTGGGCGTCAAATTTGATCCTATGGCGGCGTTACATTGACGACTGCATATTCATCTGGAAAGGCACTCATGACTCACTCACGACATTTATGGACTATCTCAATCACAATGACAGAAACATACAATTCACAACACAAGCCAGTAAACAATCAGTACAATTCCTTGACCTTGAAATTTTTATTGAATCCAACACCATACATACCAAAACATATCGCAAAAATGTAGACGTTAACAGTTACATTCTGTACACAAGTGGACACCACAGACCCTGGCTGGATGGGATACCCAAGGGGCAGTTCCGCCGTATCAAGCGTAACTGCTCCAAGACACATGATTTTGAAACACAAGCACTGCAACTCAGGGAACAATTCATAGAGAAAAAATACAATCAGGACATAGTTGACAATGCCTACAGTGAAATAACAAATCTGGACAGAAGGGAGACACTCACAACCAAATCATCCAAAATACAAACAGAACCACAAGAGGTCACATTCATCACACAATATAATCAATCTTCAAGACAATTAAAAAACATACTACAAAAACACTGGCACGTATTGAGACAGGACCAACAATTACAAACACATCTGACAGATAAACCCAGACTTATCTTTAGGAAAGCCCCCGACCTAAGGCAAAAATTAGTAAAAAACCATATCAAACCTAAGGAACTCACACAGACCAGACTGACTGACAGAAAAGGATTCTTTTTCTGTGGGAAATGTGCAGGATGTAAAAACCTCACCAAGACTACTACCAAAGGGATTGACAGCTGGACATCAAGCACCACAAATGACACATACAAACTCACTCAACATCTTTCATGTGAAACCAAGGGGGTGATCTATTTATTAAGATGCCCCTGTGGGTTAGAATATGTAGGGAGGACCATCAGACCCCTCAAAAATAGAATCTATGAGCATATCAGAAACATCAAAATTGGCTATAGGAAACACAGTGTCTCCATTCACTTTCTGGAATCACACGGTTCCAACCCTAAAGGTCTGACATTCCAAGCTATCGAGTCACCCAATGTCAACTGGAGGGGCGGGGATCATGTGGATGTCCTGAATAGGAGGGAGCTATATTGGATTTTTACCCTGAAAACACTACAACCTAATGGCCTTAACATTGATTTTCACAATGGACATTTAGGATGAAAACTGCCTGTATATTTTATTATTTTACCCAAATCATCCCCAGTGTGTAGCATGAAATACACTGCTTAAATGGCCCATTACTCCACGGAGTGCACAACAGACACGCCTACTGCTGACGCAACCTGCCTATCTAATAGACTTTCACCAATCAGACCAAAGGAGGCGGGACTGAACGCCCTATTTAGCCCACTCCAAAGTCACAGACATGTATCCTTGAAAAAGGCCGAAGGCGGCCGAAACGCGTTGGAGACAGCTTCACCACTACCCACACACCCCGATCCAAGTCTCCTCCAATCTAGGAGTTGAGCACGCACAGCTCCGGCTGTCACCTTAACTCCGGGCGCACGCTCCCCAGCCGAACCCGGAAGTGAAGGCAGACGCTGTTGAGCAGTGCGCTTCTGCTGCCGGTTAATACCACACGCTCCGGCTGACTTCTGACAGAACTGCGGCGAGGGACTACAACATCGTCAACTACAGGTATCGGGTAGGAGCTGGGTGTATCACCGGGTGGTCAGGGACGCCAGCACCCGGCGACACTCACCCTCTTACTTTGACCCCTCCCCATAGACTGCGTTATTCTATCGGACATACTCTGCGAATATACACAGAAACTTCAGTACTGTGATACTTTCTCTGCCAGCCCGCACTCTCCACTGTGGTCATTCCATCTCCCAGAACTCTGTGTGTAACACGGCTGGCATCCTGCATTTACCCTCCCCTTATCATTCACTCTGTGACATTATAACAGAGGAATTGACCCCATACTACCCACCATCTAACTGCTATATCATAGCCCATCTGCCCTCCAGGGTGCATATCTTACCATCGTGCAGCATCCATTGGTGTGGCCAGACGGACTCGGAATATATTGCAGCTCACTGTATTTTTTCATTCATTTTTTACCTTATTTTATATTTGTTCTGATACATATATAGTTTGTACAGCAAATAAATCCTTAAAGGAAATTCACGTGTCATTTTCTCATTATACCCACATATATTGATACATAAGAGGTTGAGCGCTAGGTAACTACCTACTATACAACTCACGTTTAGGAGCCTGGACAACTCCAGCCCAGCAGCCCCCTCGATACAAAAGGTATTCAGCGCGAGCACTCCCCCCATCTCTACCACCACTGATGCTGTCAGGGATATACTGGGGCTAAACTTAAGCCCTGGCATTCCTTCTGTCTGTGTATGCACACAAACAGGGGGTGTGGTCACATGCCACGGCCCAATATGCGCATACCAGTCTGGCGGAACTGCTGGGAAAAGGCCTCAAGACTGTCTGAACGGTGCATCAGGCCATTGGTCCTTATGACATTTGTCAGATTGCTAGTCCTGCCTTGGTGTCAGCTAATGAGGAGGGGTCCGGTGTGTGCATCCTGGGCATAAGATGCCCATAAGATGCCATACTATGCTGACCATCAGAGCACAAGTTAATGAAATGTATAAACTATATTCTTATATTCACTATTGTGTGATATTGCCTTTGGCGTTTCCCCTGGTAAGTGAATCCATAATAAATCTGGCAGGAACCTATTTTCTACAGCAAAACGAAAATGCCCATAAAAATAAATTATAGATTTGATTGTAAATATCATAAACGTTAAGTGATTTTATTGTGGAGTAATTGTTTTTTGCACCTTTTTAAAAACACCGACCTACATACAAGCGATTTTTATAAGAAATAAACAATAGAAAGGTTGGATGAATTGACGTTATGGGTCCGATTCAATCCTGTTGTATTGTTGCAGCCTAGCCGCCCGGAGTCCGCTAAGGCATAGACGTTAGCAGGGGAGCGGTTTTATGGGCACGTTCCCCTGCTGCTGTCCGCCGGTTCCCGCCTCTCCTGGAGCCAACGGGCCGGCGAATGTGAAATTTGCCTAGGCTACTTGCTCCCTGGGTTTGCGGATGCGCATATTCACACATGTGCAAACCCCGAACATCGGGGACGAATTTGTACCTTAACGAATGGGTCTGAATCGGCTCCTACAGATAGAGCCATCCTCATCTAGCCCTTTAATAGGATTAAGTGAGTAATAGCATTACTCGGTACTTGTGTAAAATCTGGACGCCCAATGTTTTCATTGTATTGCATCGCATCGCATGCAATATAGTGGCATACAATTCATGCAATGCGATTTTTCATTGTAAAGACCAGATTTTTAATTGTATAGTCACCCATGGGTGATTCCATACCCCCACTATCCAACTACGCATGGAGTTGATTATATATAGTGTGGCGAGCGCAGCGAGCCCGAAGCGTGGCGAGCAGACGCAGAATACATGTAAAGTATTCCACGTTCACTCGCCACGCTTCGGGCTCTGTGGCTCGCTGCGTTCGCCACACTATATAAAATCATCTCCATGCGTAGTTGGATAGTGGGGGTATGGAATCACCCATGGGTGACTATACAATTAAAAATCTGGTCTTTACAATGAAAAATCGCATCGCATGCCTTAAGTAGTGGCATGCAATGAAAAATTCGGGCGCCCAGATAATACACAAGTACCCATTACTCTGCTAATCCCGTACTGTATTGTTGTATGTATTGTATTGCTGCTGAGAACAATAGGCCTTGGCTCACCATGGCTCTCCAGAGAAGGCTGGCTGGGGAGGGCTCCATCTGTGTATATGCATTAATGTGACGATGGAGAATGCCTGCAATAACTGGGGGACTGCACGGCACAGCATGTGACAAATCATAGTCCTGTTATATGGACAAGTGTTACTATAAAACATGAGAAAAGTACCAAGGCCTCCCCATTTCCAGGTGCTCGTTACATGCATCAGCTCCACTGAAAACTGGAAGGTGAAAATGTGCTCATCAAAAGTTAAAGGATCAATGTGCAGGATGATGAAGATGTGTAACAAAGAGGTGCCAACGTCAGGAGCCTATTGCACGCAGGGTAGTACAGAGCCTCGCTGGGCCCCGGTACGTTTCAGGGGGCGTGGCCATGCACCCTTAAGAGCTGCTGCTGGCAGGTAATGGGGCCCCATTGGGCCCCTCCATCAGACTGGTAATTAGTACCCCCTTTATCAGCACCACTGACTGCATGCAATAGCTATTGACCTGGTAATGTTAAATTGCGTCGGTCGCATCGCATGCCATTATAATGGCATGCAATGGACCCGATTTTGTAATTGTCGGGAAAATGCTAAAAATAGCCCAAAATAGCCCAAAATAGCGTCGGTCGGGTCCCATCGCATACCTTAACTTAAGGTTTGCGATGGGTCACGATGGGCGCCGTGCTAGGAAACAAGTACCGTCTTTTCATAAACTGGATACTGTACTGATATTTAACAGTACAGATGGTCTATACTATAGGCTCTTTCAAACATTTAAATACAATAAGTAGTCAGAAAAGGTTAAACATGTAATAATAAATAAATACACAAACATAATAGAACCAGTGCTGCACTTTCACAATCTCACACTTCATGGTAAGGCTCCTGTCTCTTCCTCCTGGCAGCTGCTCTTCGGTCCAGTGCGATGTTTGAGGGCTCAGATCCATACATACAGTAAATGTGGTAGAAGAAGCTGGAACACTGCATGATGTGGTGGCTATATTGATCATATTATATACCAACTATTGTTGTCACAATTTAAGGCAGGGATGGGGAACCTTCGGCCCTCCAGCTGTTGTTGAACTACACATCACAGAATGCTTTTGCTGCAGTTTTAACATGGCCAATAGCAAAACATGTAGCAGTGCATGCTGGGATGTGTAGTTCAGCACAGATGGAGGGCCAAAGTCGTCCCCAGAGCCAGATTAAGGTCTAAATGGGCCTGGAGCTGAAAATTATCAGAAGGGCCTATTATGCGCAATAATAGGGGCAAGGCCGGTGCAAGGAGCGCCCTAGGAGGGGGGGTGGCACCCCGGCGCTCACCCGCTCCATGGGTGGGACAGAGGGGCGGGGGGTGAAGCATCTGGAGCTGCTTCACTCCACGGTGGGGGGGTGTTTGCTGGAGATGCGGCGCTGGCCGCAGCGTCACTCACTTCCCTGCAGGGGGGCAGGTTGGTGGGGGAGAGAGAACACTGGAGTGCGTGCGGCGGCGGGAGTTACATAGCTCCACGGGGGGGAGCTGGGTAGAGAGAGGGAGCCACTCACCTGATCCGAGGGGTAGGGGCTGCTCCAATTGGCCGCCCTCCAGTGGCAAATGCCTAGAGCTGCCTAGTGGTGGCACCGGCCCTGAATAGGGGTTGTGGCCAGCACCTAATAATGTGGGTGGCGGGACCAGTGTTCTGTTCGGGTGGTCTGCTCATGGGTGTGTCTGTATTTGTGTAACTACTTACAACTAATTATATATGCCTGGAAAAGGCAGGGGGCGGGCATAAGAAAAATGCAGGGAGATATATTGGCGGGTGCCCTCCAAAGGTGCACCCGCAGGATGCCAATGTCCTAGGATACTTGCGGGTTGAGGCAGCACTCCAGTCATAAAAAAATACTGAAAGCCGAATCTGGATAGACAACATTTCAGCACCTTTTATGTGGTCACCTAAGTTTACCACACCATGGGCCTTATTCTGATCGTAGCGGCCAAATGTGCGTACGTTCGCTATTAACGTACGCTATCCGTACGCGGCCGTTGGGGTTAAGTCCACCCACAACTCAGCCGCATTCGTACGGCCAGAAACATCGGCAAAGGGGAGTGGCGTACAATTGAGCGTACGCCAACGTACACGGACGGGCCAGCCCTTACACTCCGACAACTGGCGTACAATTGAGCGTACACCACCGTTTACGGACGTCTCTCGGCCGTCTTCCCACCGACTTCTTGCGGCTATCTGAGCGTACGCCAGCTTGCACGGACGGGTCCCTATTGTTTTCAATAGAAAATTCAGCTTATGTCACCGCTCGTGAGAGTGAGCGTACGTCCGTGTACGCTGACATACCCTTCACATATATGGACCTGCAAATCTTGCCTTTCAACTAGAAGTATGAAAATTAATTAATTGATTGAATTAATTAATGTGCAAAATAGTGGCCATGGGCTTAAAACATTGCTGAAACATCCGTTGTAGGTGTTAGATGTGGTTTATGTTTGTATTAGAGTGAACACATTGACACATGTCGACTTGTGTAGATTGAGTGTGCTACTGTGTAAAGTCTATGAAAGCACGTAGTGAATGTGTCTAACTGTTTAACAAATACCTACCTTAGCATATATAAGCAGGTCTTAAGGTGCCCATACACGTACCAATTACCCGGTACTTTTTGTGCTAAAATAGCATCGCATCCCATGCACAACACATGCACAACGATGCTATTTTAGCACAAAAAGTACCGGGTAATTGGTACGTGTATGGGCACCTTTACAAAGATTCTTACCTTAAATTAAACAAACCTTTAAATGTCGAGAAGTATAGAAAGATAAGCTTCCAATGTGTTTGAGTGATGTGTGTGGCTTGCAGGTAGTGAAATCATGGTTTGGACTTAATAGACGGCAGCATTGGTTATTACATTCAGGTGTATGTGTTTGGTAGTAATCAGCGTAAATTAGCTAACCCAGGCGCACGCTGGCATGCGGTATCTGTAGGGGTGGTTTGAGATGGCGGTTGGCGGCCGCCTGTTTTGTGTCCGAAATGAACGGTGACTTAGTCGATCGTGCGGTAGTAGCACCGCTCATTTTTGGTGCACACCCCCGTGTACGCCCATATTTACGCCCATTTTCCCTCATTATTTCGGCCGCTCCCCTCATCACGCCCCTATGCCGCCCCCCAATGCCCGTACACTCGCGTATAGGTTTTTTCGCACGTAGAGACCCGTCCGTAAGCGTTGTGGAGTGTTCGCGCCTGTGCATTAGCGAATGTACGAATGCGCAGATCATAAAAAACCCCGGGACGTACGCGTACGGCCCGGCCGCACCAACCAGAATAAGGCCCCATATACCCCTTATACAAATCATGCAACACAATAGTAACCCCCTTATACTGTACTTGCTTCTTACACATTATGCCACATGGAATGAGCCAAAATTCACACCGATTGAGCCAAAATTCACACTATGACACACAGATTAAGGCAAAATTCACATTTTGCCACATGGATTGAGCCAAAACACACACTATACCAAGCATGTCCAAACAGTGGCCATCCAGCTATTGTGAAACTACATTGTCCCAGCATTCCTTGACATAGGTTTAGCATTCCCTAATAGCAAAACTGTGGCAATGCATGATGGGACTTGTAGTTTCACAACAGCTGGAGGGCCATAGTTTGGACATGCCTGCACTATACCAAACAGATTGTGCAGTAATACACAATATGCTTCATAAATAGGGGCATTGTGCGCCAAAGGCACACATTAAAAATTTACACCATAATGCCCATTACATGTTAAGCCTCACACCATAAGAATACAAGCTTGCGGTAACTGGGGGACAGCCACCGGGCAGAAATGACAGCCATTGGCAGCCGGGCAGAGAGCAGGGGGCTGCCCGGCTTTATTCAGAGCACTGCATGTCCTGGCTATTTGAAATAATACCCCTTTCATACCAGAAAATGCAGGGATTTACCCAGGAATATGGTCCCAGGATCATGCAGGGACATTCCCGGACTGGCCTCTTTTACGCCAGCCCAGTCCCTGCATTTTCTGATGTGAGGGGAGAGAAAACCAGCCCGTCCCCCTTTAAACAACCATCTATATCTTCGGAACCAACCGACCCATTTACATGTAGGCTTCGAATGATTTTGGCCCCGTGAAACTGGGCCGTTTGGTTCCAGAGAAATCCGTCCTCAAACAACATGAACAGCCATTACATTTCAGAAATGAAAAAAAAAGGGTTTTCCATATGGGTTCATTATATCTCTAGAACCAATGAACCCATATGGACCAGGTATCAGATTGAAGGCCCAGCGATTTGGGTTTGACTGAGATCAACCTCGAGCTTCTGTGATGCCGGAGGGGGAACTGGCCGCCGTTGGAACCAGGTGGAGATCGGAATTAGCGGGTCCCATGTTATCCTATGGGGAAAACGTTCCAGGTTTGCCTGGCGGTATCTCCGGTTCCCGGGGGGCTAGCGACGCAGGGCTTGGCTCGTTGGAAAGCCCTGGTCCTCAGCTACAAAATGGGCCTATTTGGAGAGTGGGCCTGGAGCTGTAGCTCCATCAGGCCCATTGTTAATCCGGCTCTGGTCGTCCCCCCCCCCCCCTGCGTTTGCATAATCATTCATGAACACCTCCTTCATTAAAAAATGTACTAAGCTTTAAAAAGTGATAAAGTAGAGAGGTATAAACCTCCAACCAACCAGCTCCTAGCTTTCATTTTTCAAACACAGTCTGTAACATTGCATTTAAAAACTGATTGGCCGTTACATTATCACTCTTCACGTTATCAAGCTTAGTACATCTGGCAAGGTGAGGATGTCGGCTACTGTATATGACAAAAGAAACAAGCAAATGATTGATACATTTGTCTCGCAGGATTTGTTGCTAATAGAGATCTCAGTGCATTTGTGCATTCACTGTAGAGTATGGTATAAGTAAAACACCATTAACATTACAATGATGGCACCTATACAAATGTGTCAGTAACAAAATAAAATAAAAGCTAAGTTTGCATTGCTAATATATTTCACATCAGAATACCTATTACACCTATATATTATACACAGACATCATTGTCTATCATACCGTGTTTCCCCGATAATTAGACCTACCCCGATAATAAGCCCTACCCCAGATTTTGGACGCTGGTCCAAAATAAGCCCTCCCCCGAAATTAAGCCCTATCAATTTCCCCATGTAATTTTATGTACCGGTATTTGATAAGTGTAGCCCCCACTCAGCCCCCGCTGACCCCCGCTGCCCTCCTCTCGCTCACCTGCAACACCGCAGCTCCCGTTCCCAGGGATGCATTGCGGTAGGCGCGGCGTGACGTCACGCCGCGCACATCGCGCCGCTCACATCACGCAGCTGCTGCTCACCACACAGCGCCGGCACAATACCGTTACAGTACGGTTATAATGCATTTAGAGAGATCCCCTTACACAACAGGTTCGGTATGTACGTTACATTATGGATGACTGGGATGGCATTTTTTTAAAGGCGCAGTGGGGCATTTTTTTAAAGGCGTAGTGGGGCATGTAACATGTAACATGTAAAATAAGCCCTCCCCCGAAAATAAGACCTATGGTCTTTTTTGAGGAAAAAAAATAAATAAGACAGTGTCTTATTATCGGGGAAACACGGTACATAGCACACAGACATAAACCTCATTGACCGCCATATATTGAACAGAAATCAGAACCCCCCCCACCACCACTATTGTCGTCAAACATTGTCATTCACCACATTCTCCAGAGCCAGAAGATTCTTAAGCACAGAATTGTTGGTAATTCCTCATCTTTGCGGCCACAGCTTACGCCAGTTACATTAGCCGCCTTCAGAATAGCATCATTGTCCCCTTGCAGGCTCTCTTCGCTCGCCACAACTTTACTAAAGGTAATGGATGGTGGCGTGGACACGGGAGGGTGGTGTGGACCCAGGGTGGTGCGGGCTATGATACGGAAGTTCCGTAGCATAAGCTGTGGCTGTAAAGATGTATGTATTTGTGTGTGTGTGTATATATATATATATATATATATATATATTGGTAGAATAAGAACAGGCGCTCCATAGTACGGGTAAAAGTTGACAATTTTATTGGTGAACAATAAAAGCACACAGAGTGGGGATAAGATCACGTACCAAGGGTGGCGGTATAGGGTACCACAGACAAATCAGCATGAGAAAATGGTGCCCAGCACCTAGTGGTTTCTGGAGCCGATTCACAAGCGTACCTTCGTTCAATTGACGTTGCTAGGCCACGCCCCAACGCGTTTCGTCATCGACTTCGTCAGAGGGCTGGCCTAGCGACCTGTATTGCAGGACTGGTCCCGGTCCCTCCGCCAAACTGACAGCGTGTGGATGCTGATACCCTGTGCTGGCAAGCTGTTAACCCCTAACCTTTATGTATGTGAGCTTTTATTTTTTTTAAGTAAAAATATTGAATTTATTGCTCATTGGTGCGCTCTTTCTCCTTACTTCTTTTGTATATATATATATATATATATATATATATATATATATATATATATATATATATATATATATATATATATATAGCAACAAATAAGTGGCACTCGGAGGCTTGTTCAAAAGGTGAAATAACAGGAATATTTATTCCTAGTGCAGGGAAAACGTTTCGAAGCACGGTGGCCCCGTCGTCAGTTCAGGTAATGCATTACCTGAACTGACGACGGGGCCACCGTGCTCCGAAACGTTTTCCCTGCACTAGGAATAAATATTTCTGTTATTTCACCTTTTGAACAAGCCTCCGAGTGCCACTTATTTGTTGCTGTATACCACTCAAGGACACCCCTTTTGAAAGAGGGCACCGGAGCAAGCTACTGGCATCCACCTCCAGACCTGAGTGCCGGCCTCATTGTTGTATATATATATATATATATATATATATATATATATATATATATATATATTAGGGATGGCCATCGCCCATCGATGATTCAAAATCATCGATGGTTCATGGCCGATGTCGAATACTTTTGCCATCGATGGGGGAGAGCCAGATGGTTTCCCTCCATCAATGGAACAGCAAAACAATGTTTTGCTGTTTTTTGTCAAAGCGCCTGGACACGATGCATAGCTCCAACACCTGCTAAGCTCCGCCCCCTATATTTTGATTCGCCCACAGGCCAATCAATCAAACATAATGGATGACCATCAATATGTAAAAATATCGATGGTCATCCATTGCATAATTTAGCACTATCGATGGCCAGTTGCAGAATTGCCATCGATGGCAATCCCTAATAAATATATATATATATATATATAGATAGATATGTGTAGAAATATACAGTAGATAGATATGTTTGCTCCTCAGGAATGGTAGCTGTCACAACAGTGGAGAGATGGCAGAGGCAATGACAGATTAAAAAAACTGGGTCCCCATGCCCAAAAACCACCCTGCCCTTGGTGTGGTGACCCCTGAGCACTAATCTGTCACTTTTCACTGATTTCCCAAATGTGTTACTGTGTAATATCAGTGGGAAGATGATGTGAAGCATGGGACAGAGAGACCAACTGCCATTTCCAACTGCCGCCCGCATGCCACATGCCAGGTGTAAAACCTCAGTGTGCTGGCCTCTCACTGGCATTTCTTGAGCAGGAGCAGAGGTGAGCACAAGAAAAAAATACCCCCCTAGAGAGATCCAGCTTTTACAGCGAGTTTCCTCCAGGTATTATCAGTGATCAGAGAGATCAGCGCACATTAACATCTGTGTTTTCTTTTCTTTTTTTCTGTGCACCTTTGGTGCAATTTACCATCAACAATGAGCCGGAGGGAACTGGCCCAGTTATTTGGAACTGGGCCATATCCGAACACCTCCTGGCTACGATCTGGACGCCGCAGACCATCTTCAGGCGTACCATCTGCAGCAGCCCAACCAGCAGCGGCACCGTCCTCAGGAGCACCAGCAGCGGCAGCACCATCCTTGGTAGCACGGAGACCAGCAGTCATCCTTGCCCGCCTTCCATCCTACAGGAGATGCACCTTTACAGGAGGCGGCGCTGTAGAGTCCTGCACCATCTGCATCTCCCAGTTTCGGATTTGTGAGGAAGTGGCGGTCACATCCTGCAGGCATGTTTTCCACGTCTCATGCCTGACACAGTGGCTGGACGTCAACAGCATCTGCCCCCTGTGCCGCGCCCGATGCTTTGACCTGAGCAGATTTCCCCAGCGTCATCTTTAGAGGAAATCAAGAACATCATTGCCCCCAAACATCCAGGGGTGCAATCCAAGGACGTAAGTACTATTCTAACTGGTCATGTCCTTGTTGTCTTGTCTCCCCCTGTCTACCCTACTCGGGGATTAGCTACTTGCTGCTGTTGTCAGCAGAAGTCTTGAGGGATTTTACCTTTTTTACCTGAACTGACGGACTTAATTTGGCACATTAAAATTTGGCTTTCAATTTCAAATTCTTCAGTCCCTCAGCAGGATTTTGGTTTCACCTCTTGCCGAGTTCTACTTGTGTTATCCTTGCTCTCCCCCAACCCCCTATTCCCTCATGTGTCTTTATGTTGCTTCTGATTGGCCCTGAAGCTTGTCATTATTCGGCTAATTGGCATTCAATTAAACATTTTTTTTTTTGGGCAGATCATCCATTTTACTAAATTTTAATGCTTTGGGAGCTATCCACGAAGCAGTGAAAAGAGGGGAGAATTGTGATTGGTTGCTATTGGTAACATCTCTACTGGCTCCTCCCTCCATTCTTCTCACTGCTTCCCCAATAGACCCCTTTGCCACCAATCTTAGTTTAACCATATTTAAATATTTTTAATGTGTTTCAAATAAATTCCACCTTTTATTCTGCCAAATATCTGTCTCTGAGTCTTTATTTATATTATGGTTACTTATGATTGTGTGATTATATGGTATATACATGGGACACCCCTCAGATGGTGGAAGGTAATGGGCACCATACATTTCCTAATTGATTTAGTTCTAATAAATAAATAAATAACCAATGAATGGCAATCACTGTGTCTGAGTCTTTCTGTTATATAATTTTATTAATGGTATTTTATGGTTATATTATTATTTTGTGGCTGGCGTGGGGGTCAGATAGAAGATGTTAATCCTATGTCGCATAATGCATGTGCAAGGGTGATTAGCGTCAGAAAATGCAAATGGATCATAAACACAAACTGTCCAGACTCTGGGCCAGATGCACTAAGCTTCAAAAGTGATAAAATGGAGAGTGTTAAACAACCAACCAATCAGCACCTGCCTGACATGTTTTAAACACTGTCTGTGACATGTCAGGTAGGAGCTGATTGGCTGGCTTTTCATCACTCTCCATTTTATCACTTTTGAAACTTAGTGCATCTGGCCATGCGACTGACAGGAAACCGGCGTTTGGGGGGGGGGGGGGGGGGGGGTGGAAACCTGCCATATTCCAGGTGTTTCTGAAAAATGCAGTTGTGCCCAGGTATTTAAGAGGAGAGTCTGTGATGTCAGCAATGACCACTGTCACAGTCCTAGATTAATGGAAGGGGGGAAATTTGAGGAAGAATTTCTTCACAGAAAGCGTAGTGGTGGTAGCGGCAAATACAGTAGTACAATGTAAACATGCTTGGGATAGGCATATTGATATCCTTACAAAAAAATAAGGATCAAATATGGTTTGAGGTAACGTGGGAAATTTACTAAGAAAAATTAGTGGGAAAAAAAAATCGTATTTTCATACGAAAATACGATTTTTGGGGGGCTTATTCGTATTTTTGGCATTTACTATGCCAAAACTAGAAATTTTCGTATTCGTATTGATGGGACATTCATATTTGTATTTACAAATACGAATGAATACACCATCGATAGAATACGACAGAAATCACCATTCAAAAGAATGGTGATTCCTGATTTACTAAGCGGCTGTATTGAAAATACGACCGCTAATTAGTGTAAAACGTCCGCGAATGGCCGGGCAAAAACGGCAGGAAAACACACTTTATTTTCCTGTCGTATTTGCAGCCTTCAGTGTTAATAAAATAAGAATTAAAAAAAAAAAACAGCGTGTGGTCCCCTCCACAGCTGTAACCAGCACCAGGCTGAAAGAGCCGGGGCTGGTAATGAAAAATCAGGAAACACGACAAATAGGGGTTCCCCGATTTTTTAAAACCAGACCCAGGGCTGGTTCCCAAAATACGGGGGACAAAATGAGTAGGGGTCCCCTGTATTTTAAGAACCAGCCCCAGACCAAACCAGCCAGCAGGGTAATGTAACTGCCGGGGTACACTTATTATATAAGGTCCCGCGGCCAAAACATTCATCCCTATTGACCAGTCAGCCTGGCCAGGGGCCCTGGGGGAGTGGGTACCCCCCCAATAAAGGGGTCCCCCTCCGGGACTTACCTGACCAGGCTGAAGCCTGGTGCTGTCCCAGTGGGCATCGCGCTGATTGCAGTGTAAAAAAAGAATAAACTATTGTTTAATACTGTGGAACTATGAGTCCCAGCAAGCCTCCCCCGCAAGCTGGGACTTGGAGAACCACAGGTCCCAGCATGCGGGGCATTAAAGAGCCCGCTGGTACTTGTAATTCCACAGTATGAAAAATAGTCAAATAAATACACACTGACATATGAAAAATAAAACTTTAATACAGCCAAAGCCCACACATACTGATACTTACCTATCTTGAGCCCGTTGGTAGGTCCCGGGGCTCCATGGTCCAGGGTCTGGTGCCTTGGTTCCTGGGTCCGTGGCTGCAGAGTCCGGGATCTTGGTTCCGGGGCTGGTCCGGGGTCCGGGTCTCCAGGGCTGAACAGTCCAGGGTCCAGGATCCAAAGAAATCCATTTGGGGACCTGTGGAAGGAAATCCTACTCACCAGGTCCTCTGGCGAAGATCCCGTCTTCTTCTCTCTGCCGTAGTCCAAGTCCCGCATCACCCCGCTCGGACTGAGGAGAGAAGCAGAGAACATTCATCTTCCACGCCTCTCCTCCGAATGATTCTATTGGCCGCCTAGAGGCAAATCAGGAGCCGACTTTCTTGGCTCCAACATATCTAAAAAAGGGGCAGACTAGATTCTTATCTGCCATCACATTCTAGCTTTCTAAGGGTCACAGTTACTCACATTTGCACAGACAGCAAAAACCTCTTGAGGGTTGGGGAATTGCATATGGACTTGCGATAGAATAGCAATTAGCGATTCATACACAATTCTCTCACAATTTAGCAAAGGGTGTATTCTCTATCGGGATATGGTCATATTGTCTACAGCATTTAGGTCTACAAGCATTAGGTCTACACCACTAGGTCGACCTGCATTTAGGTCGACATGACTGAAGGTTGACATGACTAAGGTCGACAGGGTCATTAGGTCGTCACGGTCATTAGGTCGACTTTTATAAGGTCGAAAGGGTCATTAGATCGACATGGGGAAGGTCGACAGGCAAAAGGTCGACATGGGGTCATTTGACTGTTTTATGAGTCGACATGTGCCGACAGGCGGGATTTCATGCCCTACCATCCACTAGGGCGTGGTGGGAGAATCAAATAGTGTGCCCGAAGCATGGCGAGTGCAGCGAGCCATGCAAGGGGACGCGGTGCTATGTTGACTCTGTCGACGCTTGAAAAGTGAAAAAAAGTCGACTTTTTCACTGTCGACCTAATCAACCTGTCGACCTTATACCGGTCGACATAATGACCCTCTCGATCTAACACCTGTCGACCTAACACATGTCGACCTAATGACCCTGTCGACATAACCCATGTCGACCCTCAGTCAGGTCGACCTAAATGCAAGTCGACCTAATGGTGTAGACCTAATGCTTGTAGACCTATATGCAGTATGACGAATGATCCGATTCCTCTCTTTCTGCCTGGACGGTCAGGTAAGGGCCTGCGTCCTTTGTAAATATACCATGCAAATGGGTGTGGCCCAGAGGCAGATTTACCATAAGTAACCACTGCACCTGCCTAGGGCCCAGCACGTCCCAAGGGGCCCATAAAGATATCCTGGCCATCCAAAACATTCCCAGAGGAGCATTGCATGACTACTGCCTGATGTCATGGCATCACATGGACCAGCGCACACTCCCAAAGTCCCTTTAATAGGATATAAAACATATGGTGTCATCCACTGTATGTGGGAAACCAGGTTACTGTACATGTGACCCAGGTAGTCAGCTACTTCCATAAGACCTAGAGCCTGATTCAGATTTGTACTCAATGCCGATGTTCATGCAGCTGAGCATTTATAGGTAAACCCTGCATGCGCCAAGGTACTTTATCTATGGCGCCTGCAATCAGCAGCAAGATTATAGTGCTATGGATTGTTTGAGGAGGGCCTCAAACCGGTATCTTGCCTTGGGCACCGTGAGGTTTAAATCCGCCTCTGGTGTGACCAGCTGTAGGTGGGTGCAGTGGCATTGAGAGGGGGGAGCCAGTACTTATTACCCGGGCCCAGGTCTGCTGGAGGTTCCTCCTCCCCTGTTGCAGGGAGCCGGGCAGTTGGGAGAAATGAAAGGCTGCCACAGCACAGCCTCTCTCTTCTGCTCAGGACATGCTGCTCAGTGCTGTGTGCGGAGCTGGGGAGAGAGGCAGATGCTGCAGCCCTGATGCAGGCGTGATCCCTCCCTGCCACCCACCTGTAGTGCCCACTGCCTGTGCAAAACCATTTTTTTTAACAAGGTCCGGTAACCATAGCGGGGCCCATGCACCCCGTCAGTGCCCCTGGATGGGTATGACTACCCGTCACCTGGTGCAGACACATGCTTGGAGAGCTTGGGCCAGGGGATGTGTTGGCCACCTCTACTTACATCTCTTCCTTCAGTAATGTCAGGTAGTTAAACCAACATGTTTATAAATCGTGTCTGTGTAAAACCCCTCCGTGCAAAGTGACCGTACTGACATCCAACACTATAACAATGGAGATTACCATCATTTTACCAAGTCAGCGTAATGGCATATGTGTTTTGTTATTTTTTTTTAACCCTTTGAGACCAACATCTCATGTGTTCAAAATATCTGCTAAAATTGCCAGGTTTGTTATATCAATTCAAATAACAAAAGTGTAAAAACAGATTATATTTCCTATATAAGGTAACATTGCCAGTCGTTATGATGATGTTTGCTTGGCAATTTTCACACCTATTTTGACAAATTCATTGGCACTCAAAGGGTTAAAGCACCACAAAGCCATTCCCCAATGAAATGCAATCCAGTAAGGGGCTTGTTTTCTATAACCACAAAAGGCCTGAAGCAGCGGCATCTCATATGTACCACCCTGCGCATGTTGTCCAAGTCAGACATATACATCTCTATGGATCTGTGGCCAATATGGGCTGTGCACAACTGAACTTCATCTCCTCGTGTGGCTACATGGGGGACACTGGATGGCCACGGGGCATTTGCACATAGAGTATAAATCAGGTTGGCATGCAAATGCATACACAGCTGTGATTATCTAGTTTATGTAACCACCAATCATCACAGGAGAAGCTGCCATCCAAGAAAGAAGACAGACACCCGTGGAGCCATCTCAAGTCACTATTGAGGAACATCAACTCCTAGGGTTAACCTATGGCCCTTCAGTCTGGGCGACGCAGTGGTGAGGCTGGTGACATGGTTCTCTGCATGCAATATAGCAGCTAACGAGGTAATGGGCAAGTACTAAGGGGATGTACTAAAGCCGTGTACACACGGTAGCGATATGGGCTATAATCGCTGGAAATATGGTCGCTGGTGACCATATTGCCAGTGATGGGAGTGTGCCCCTGCTATAAATCGCTCCCGTTTTCAGCCCCATTCTAATCGCTGGTCGCAGGAGTTTACTGGACTGGGAAGCACATCGCCTTAGGTTTACGTTTCAGGGTAAGTCAGAGGAGGACTGCTTGCTGGCGTTTGTTTGGGATCATTTCTGCCGGGGTAGGTCCAGGGCAGCCATGGGTGCCGCTTTGGCGGGAATTGCGTTGCATGCATGTTTGCGGGGAATGCAAGATCCTACTAGATCCTTTGTGCTTAGTAAGGCCGTGCGAGGTTGGGCTAAAGAGCGCCCCCCCCCAAGGCTGATACGCGCAGGCCCATAGATTTACACTTACTGGGTAGTTTAATAGGGGCGTTGTCAGAAATCGCTGACTCCCCTTTTGAGTCTAGTCTATTTGGGTTAGCCTTCTCCGTGGCCTTCTTTGGCGCTTTCAGGATCAGCGAGCTGGTTGCAGCCAGTAGGGCTTCTGCGAGCACAGGAATGCTGTTCACGCATGTAGTATTGACAGAGAGTGCTCTTAAGTGCAAAATTCCTCGGTCTAAGACCGATCAGCTAGGCTGAGGGAAGTGGGTCACCATGCAGGCTCATTCGGAGCCAAGGTTGTGCCCCGTGGCTTTGGCCACCATTTACGTGGCTGCTAGACCTCAGGGCGGGCCCCAATGGCTGTTGCATAGTGACGGGACTCCGCTTTCCAAGTTTCAGTTTGGAGCGGTATTTAAGCGTTGCTTGCACCATCTAGGTCTGAGGGAGGGCGAGTATGGTACGCACTCCTTCCGCATTGGGGCAGCCACATGCGCAGCGGCCAGCGGGCTTCCTGACTCTTCCATTCAAGCAATGGGTCCATGGAAATCCGCTGCATTTAAGACTTATATAAGGTTAGATAAGATTTAGTTGTAGTGCGCCTTCTGCGCTGACCCAAAAACGTTGTTTACCCGCTGGTTTTGGAACAGCTAGTGTTCCGGAATCAGGGGTGTGAAGGACTTTCTTGCTTTTTTTACCTCTGTGGGTCCTCAGTAATTTCAATTCGGCCCACCTCCCCCTTCCGGGACACACGAGAGGTTTTTATCAAGTTTTCGACTTCACTTGGGTCCATTGTTACTAACTTACCGTATTTGCCGGTGTATAAGACGACCCCCCAACATTTCCACTCAAAATGTAGAGTTTGTTATATACTCGCCATATAAGACTACCCCCTCTTTCGCACACCTCCTTGTCACTAGCAGCTGTCTGGTCCCTTGAGTGGTGGGTTTTGCTGGGGCAGGACAAACCTATCAGGGCAGGTTTGTCCTGCCCCAGCATAACCCACCACATAAAGTTTTAATACCCCCTCATCTGCAGCTTCCCTGCAGTGATGCCGCTGTCCTCATTAAAGGGTACCTCGGTATTCATTAAAGGGTACCTCTCCTCGCCCCCCCCCCCTTCTTATGCATAGGTACCGTACCTTAATAATAAAAGATAGAAGTACGGTATTTGTCTGCATCAGTGTTTTCTTCAGCCTAACGGCCTGTCTGATTGCGCATTTGATGTCGGCGGCAGGCTCGGGTGTTTTCGGCAGGGCTCGGGGGTACTCGTGTGCCTGAGCGCTCCCGAGTCCTCCCGAGCCCCGCCGAAAACACCCGAGCCTGCCGCCGACATCAAATGTGCAATCTGACAGGCCGTTAGGCTGAAGAAAACACCGATGCAGACAAATACCGTACTTCTATCTTTTATTATTAAGGTACGGTACGTATGCATAAGAAGGGGGGGGCCGAGGAGAGGTACCCTTTAGTGAATATATGCCGTACCCGGCGTATAAGACAACCCCCCACTAGAGGGAAAATTTTTATGGGCTAAAAAGTCGTCTTATACGCCGGAATATACGGTACTTGCTGTACTAATCTTTGTAATGTATAATTTCTGATGCTAGGACCTTTTTCTTTCAGCTTCCCCTTCAATACCCCCAGGACAGATGTGGGTAGTGGGACATTCATTTGTATTTTGGGCCGAACGGCACCCTTTAGCTAGGAGAGCTTCTGAATTGTCCGGTGGGTTTGGGGTCAGGGGTCTTAAGTGGTCCGGTCTATTGCCCTTATTACTGAGTGAGGAGAGGGCTTGGGGTCGCCCCGCCATAATAGCTATTCACCTGGGTGGGAACGATTTGTGCCAGACGAAGGGCATGGCCATCATATTAGCAATCAAGGCAGACCTCCTCGAGGTTATGCGCCTTTGGCCGTCGGTCCACATAGTTTGGTCCACATAGTTTGGTCGGATATCGTCCCCCGTACAGTTTGGCGTGGTTCCATTAATGTCTCCGCGGTTGACAAAGCTAGGAAGAAGGTGAACTTTGCAGTGTCGAAATTTGTTTTAAGTAAGGGGGGATCAGCAGTTCGCCACCCCTTGCTCGTGAGATCTAGTACCCAGCACTTTGCCAACGATGGGGTCCACCTATCTAATTTGGGTTTAGGGGTATTGTTGGGGGATATTTTTTCCTGTTTAACTTAAGTTAGCGGACACCTAGGTCAGTTTTCGTTCGGGTGGCATGCGGCGGCTCTTCGAGACTATTTTAGTTTGTCTCTTAGAGCCTGGCGGTGGCGGTAGGGCGTCATGGTCCAGCGGTCACTTGTGGCATGAGAGGGCGCTGGGAGGCACTGCCCCCTGGAAAGACGGCAGGGTGTCCTGCCTTTGCGGGGGGGGGGGGCGCGGTGGGCACTCCGTCAGCGGAGTGTCCACACAGGCCAGAGCGGGGGTGGTGAGACTTCCCAGCGTTAGGTTGTGCCTTAGTCAGATGGGCCGTCTCAGTCGTTCCCATATTTAATATCAATCAGTTGGGGCGTTTAAGTCGCCGCAAGCCAAATAAATGTATAGACGCCTTAAGGGAGTATCCCTCTGTGAGTCATGCTATGCCTCTAAGCAGGGAACCAGTGTGAGCCATTCACCTTTACCTCAGTCTCCATTACAGTCCCCAGAGGCTTTGCAGGCTATTCTGGCTAACCTCACAGCCGAGCTAGCGGCATCAAAGCAGGATAGGGAGGTTTTTCAGTCCCAATTGACTCAAATCTCCTCCACAGTGGATTCACTGCAGCAGTCTGTGACTGCCTCAGTACAGGTTAGGCCATCCTCTCCGGGAACCGGGAAGAGTAAGGCTACTTCAGTGGTTTTTGTCCCAGATGATGATAACCAACTGGACCCTGACTACATAGACGAACCTTATCAGAATGTACCTGCTGATGATCTAGATGATCAGGATGCTCAAGGCATTGAGGGGGACATTTACCAAAATGGATTCGTAGAAAAAAGGTGTATTCGTAGGGAGAAATACACCTTTTTTTTACGAATTTGTATTTTCGGGATTTACAATCCCAAAAATACAACAATTCGTATTCCTAAAGATGGAACATTCGTATTTGTATTTACAAATACGAATGTCTACACCATCGATAGGATACGACAGAAATCACCATTCAAAAGAATGGTGGTTTCTGATTTACTAAGCAGCCGTATGGATAATACGGCTGCTTAGTGGTGTAAAACAGGCACGCAAATACGACAGGAAAATAGAACACCATTTTCCTGTTCTATTTGCTTTAAGCCTGCACGGATCAGTCAGATCCGTGCAGGCTGCGGTGTAAAAAAAATAGAAAAATTAAATAAATAAAAAAAAAAACTGGTGTGGGGTCCCCCCCACAGCCAAAACCAGCACCAGGCTGAAGGAGCCGGGGCCGGTAATTAAAAATCAGGGAACCCGACAAATAGGGGATCCCCGATTTTTAACAACCAGCCCCAGGCTCCAGGTCCGGGGCTGGTTCCCAAAATACGGGGGACAAAATGACTAGGGGTCCCCCGTATTTCAAGAACCAGTCCCAGGCACAACCAGCACGCAGGGTAATGTCACAGCCGGGGGACACTTATAATATAAGGTCCCGCGGCCAAAACATTAACCCCCTGACCGGTCAGCCTGGCCAGGGGCCCTGGGGGAGTGGGGACCCCCCCAATGAAGGGGTCCCCCCCCCTCCAGGACTTACCTGACCAGGCTGAAGCCTGGTACTGTCCCCGATGCCCCTGGGCGGTGGGCATCGGGCTGATTATGGTGTAAAAAAAAGACTAATCTATTGTTTTTTACTGTGGCACTACAAGTGCCAGCAAGCCTCCCCAGCAAGCTGGGACTTGGAGAACCACAAGTCCCAGCCTGCTGGGCATTAAAGGGCCCGCTGGCACTTGTAGTTCCACAGTTAAAAAAATAGTACACAAAACACACTGACACACTTTTAAAAAAAAACTTTAATACATACAAAGCCCACACATACTAATACTTACCTATCTTCTTTCCGTAGGTAGCCCTGGTCCTGTGTCGTCGTCTTCTGGTCCTGTGTCGTCTTCTGCCTCCATGTCGACCGTCGCTGTCGCCGTCCGGATCCGACGAAATCCATTTGGGAAGCTGTGGAAGGAAACCATACTCACCTGTCCCAGCGCGACGTAGTCCAGGTAAGTGTCTTGGCAAAAAAACAAACCGACAGCCCGAATCCAGACCGGACAGGGAGACGCACGGTACTCTGTGTACATCGTGAGGCTCCGCCTCCCGAATGCCGCTATTGGCCGCCTTGCGGCCTAGCGGCTCCTGATTGGCCGCTAGGCGGCCAATAGCGGCATTCGGGAGGCGGAGCCGCACAATGTTAACCCCTTCCCGCCGCAGCCTGTTTTTGCCTTCCTGACAGAGCCCTTTTTTTCAAATCTGACAGGTATCACTTAAGTGGGGATAACTTTTTTTTGCTTTTACTTATCCCAGTGATTTTGAGATTGTTTTCTCGTGACACATTGTACTTCAAGTTAGTGGTAAATTTGGGTCGATACAGTCTGTGTTTTTTTGTGAAAAATACCAAAATGTCGTAAAAAAATGGAAAATTTAGCAATTTTCAAAATGTTAAATTTTCTGCTTGTGAGACAAATAATCATACCACTCAAAATAGTTAATAACTAACATAGACCATATGTCTACTTTATGTTTCCATCATTATTTCAACATCCTTTTAATTTTTTTGGACACTAGGAGGCTTAAAATATGAATAGCAAATTCTCAAATTTTCAAGAAAATGTCAAACACTGATTTTTTTAGGGACCAGTTCAGTTCTGATGTGACTTTGAGGGACTTGTATGTGAGACACCCCCATAATTGATGCCATTTCAAAAACTGCACCCCTCACAGTATTCAAAACAGCATTTTGGAAGTTTGTTAACCCTTTAGGTGTTTCACAGGAATTAAAACAAAGTGTAGGTGAAATTTCAAAATTTCATTTTTTTTGCAGATTTGCAATTTTAATACATTTTTCTAAGGAACACAGTAGATTTTACTAGAGAAATGTGACTAAAAATTGATTCCCCCAATTCTTTTGTTTTCATAAATATCCTATATGTGGCCCTAGTGTGCACGTTGACCAAACCACAGGCTTCATAATAGAAGGAGCACCTACTTGATTTTGGAGCCTCCTTTTTATGAGATTATTTTTTAGGCACCATAAGATGCTAAAAGTTAGGAACCCCCCCACAAGTGACCCCATTTTGCAAACTACACCCCTCAGGGAATTCATCTAGGGGTATAGTGTACATTTCAAACCCCCAGGGGTTTCACCAATTTTGATACAACTGGGCTGTGCAAATGAAAAATTACATTTTTTACACAAAAAATGCCGTTCTGGCTCAAAATTTTTCATTTTCACAAAGAATGAAGGAGACAAAGCACCCCAAAATCTGTGCCCCAATTTCTCCCGAGTACGGCAATGCTTCATGTGTGACCAAAAAATGGCAGGACTCAGAAGGGAAGGAGTGATATTTGGATTTTGCAGCACAGATTCTGGTGGAATGTTGGTGGGTGCTATGTCGCATTAGCAAGACCCCCAAAGCACCAATACAGTGGAACCCCCCCACAAGTGACCCCATTTTGCAAACTACACCCCTCAGGGAATTCATCTAGGGGTATAGTGTACATTTCAAACCCCCAGGGGTTTCACCAATTTTGATACAACTGGGCTGTGCAAATGAAAAATTACATTTTTTTACACAAAAATGCAGTTCTGGCTCAAAATTTTTCATTTTCATAAGGTATGAAGGAGAAAAAGCACCCCAAAATCTGTGCCTCAATTTCTCCCGAGTACGGCAATGCCTCACATGTGACCAAAAAATACCAGTTGGGTGCATGGCAGGACTCAGAAGGGAAGGAGTGATTTTTGGATTTTGCGGCTCAGATTCTGGTGGAATGAATGGTGGGTGCTATATGGCATTAGCAAGACCCCCGAAGCACGGTGAAATGATGAACCTAATAATCCATAGATGTGTGGTATATTTTAAAACACTCCTTTATACATATGCCGGGTTTGTCGGGGCAAGTGTCACACTGGAAAATAGTTTGCTTTCTTATTCCCTTTTTATAGCAAACTTTGCACCTTTTTTGTGTCCTGCCCTTTTTTCCAGTGGAGGGGATTTCATCAGGAAAATGCTGCCCTGGTACAATACGGGGGCCAGTACTAGAAGTACTGGGGCCCTCTGCCTGCTGGTTCCCAAATATTAGGCCCTTTATGACTTCCTCTTGAAAGTGCATAAATGTCCCCCTCTGGCTGGTAGAACGGAATAGCACGTAAGCGTTATACAGTGCCATCTGGATGATATACACGGCCAGCTTCTTGTACCAGATTTTTGTTTTCCGCAGGGCACTGTACGGCTTCAGTACCTGATCTGAAAGATCCACTCCGCCCATGTACTTATTGTAATCCAGGATACAATTAGGTTTTGAGGTGTGGGTACTGGTACCTCGTACAGGGACGGAGGTGGTACTGTCTCCGTGAATTGTTGTCAGTATAAGGACATCCCTCTTGTCCTTATATTTGACCAACAACATATTTTCGGTGCATATTCCCCTGCTTTCACCCCTTCTCAGTACTTGGGCAATGTGCGTTTTTGGGAGGCCTCTTTGGTTCTTGCGCACAGTACCGCAAGCTGCTGTACCTCTTGAACCAAGGGCCTTAAACAGGGGGATGCTAGTGTAAAAGTTATCCACATAGAGGTGATAACCTTTATCCAGGAAGGGGTGCACTAAATCCCAGACAATTTTTCCACTAACACCTACGAGGGAGGGGGGGCATTCTGGCGGTTCAATTCTTGAATCCTTCCCTTCATATACCCTAAACCTGTGGGTGTACCCTGAGGTGCTTTCACACAGCTTATACATTTTTATGCCATACCTTGCCCTCTTACTGGGAAGGTACTGGCGGAATTTAACCCTTCCTTTAAAATGTATAAGGGACTCGTCTATGCAAATGAATTTATCTGGGATGTACATCTCTGCAAATTTGGCACTGAAATGATCAATGACCGGCCTGACTTTGAATAGCCGGTCAAAGGTGGGATCATCTCTGGGTGGGCACTGTGCATTATCGTTGTAATGCAAAAATTTAAGGATTAACTCAAAACGAGTCCGGGTCATGGCCATACGGTAAAGTGGGGTGCTGTACAGAACATCTGTACTCCAATATTGCCTAATTTCTGGCTTTTTTACTATGCCCATATGAAACACCAGACCCCAAAACGTCATCATCTCTACTGCATCTACAGGGGTCCACCTAGCAAATGATGACGTGGGGTTTTGAGCAATAAACTGCTGGGCATATAAATTAGTTTGGTCCACCATTAAATTTATAAAATCATCAGAGAAAAATAATTTGAAAAAGTCAATTTCTCTGAGACCTGTGGAATCAAATTGGATTCCTGGGATGGCCAAAAACTCAGGAACCTGGGGCTCAAAATTGTCTGGTGGTGGGGTCCATACGAGATCAATTATTGGGGGGGGGGTTCTCAGCTGCTCTACGGGGGCGTCTTTGAGGGGGTCCCTCATCACTAGAGGAGGAAGAGGAGCTTAAGATGAATCCTTCAAATTCCCCGCTTGCATCACTGGCTGTGTCAGAGTCAGAGGCAAGCATGGCATATGCCTCCTCCGCTGAATACATTCTTCTGGATGACTGGGATGACATTTGGGATGACATTTGGGATGCCATTTTTATTGTTGTGTTTCTGGTAGTGAAATGTTTCAACACGTGTATAGTGTAGGGGGGGTACAAACTTTATTTCAACACGGGGGGTATGTAGTGTGTAGTGTGTATGTAGTGCAGAAAAAAAAATACTTTATACAGGAATTTGATCCCAATAAAAAAAAAATGAAGGGGTTAAAAAAAAAAAAAAGGTCCTGCGCCAAAAATTGAGCACAGATGTTGGTCAGTAACGTCCGTCACTGAACAGCGCTCAAAGGCAACAGGAATTTGATCCAAAAAAAAAAAATAGATCAACCCTGTGCCGAAAAAGCTGATCAGTGATGTACGTCACTGATCAGCGCACAGTGGCCACAGGACACCCACAAAATCACAGTGTGTGTAAAAAAAAAATTAAAAAAAGACCCCACAGCACCCTCAAAAAAAAAAAAAAGGTGATCACTGATGCGACACTGATTACCAGTGAGGGGCAGCAGGTGCACAACCTTTGGTGCAACTGACAGTGCAACTGGCAGCAACTGACAGGTATATATAAAAAAAAAACCTGCACCCCCAAAAAGTTGCTGATCAGCACAGATATACTGATCAGCACAAAAGGGGGGGCAGCAGACACAAAATATAGCACTCTCTATCACTCTCTGTCACTATCTCTCTCTATCTCTCTATCTCTCACTATCTATCACTCTATGACACTGCAGCAGCAGCACTGACAGATATATATATAAAAAAAAACTCTGCACCCCCAAAAAGTTGCTGATCAGCACAGATATACTGATCAGCACAAAAGGGGGGGCAGCAGACACAAAATATAGCACTCTCGATCACTCTCTGTCACTATCTCTCTCTATCTCTCACTATCTATCACTCAATGACACTGCAGCAGCAGCACTGACAGGTATATATATAAAAAAAAACTCTGCACCCCCAAAAAGTTGCTGATCAGTTAATTTATACTGATCAGCACAAAAGGGGGGGCAGCAGTCAGTTGCACACGCAGCACAGCTGTATATATATAACCCAGCACCCCCCAAAAGTTGCTGATCAGCACAGATATACTGATCAGCACAACAGGGGGGGGGGGGGCAGCAGACACAAAATATAGCACTCTCTGTCACTATCTCTCTCTATCTCTCTCTATCTCTCTCTATCTCTCTATCTATAACTCTATCACACTGCAGCAGCACAACACAGGAAGTCACAAGAAGTCACAAGATCCAGGAAGCATCCAGCACGCTACAAGCAGTGATCAGGTAAGTATTTGCATAGATCAGGTCAGTATATCACGGCAGATAGGCACGGTGACCGCACTGCACGCAATTCCAGACCGGAATGGCGTCTGCAGTGCAGTCACCGTTAGTTTAAATCACCCTCCATGGCTGTGATTGGTCCGTCGGTCCGACGGACCAATCACGGCCTTTGGGGGCGGGTGGGGTGAGGTGGGGTGACACCAGTGTCACCCTTACACCCCGTGGTGATTGGTGCTGTACTTTACAGCACCAATCACCACCGATCACTGTGTCACCGGCGAACGTTATTCGCCGGTACACAGAAAACGCTGTAATTGGCTGTTCACATATGAACAGCCAATCACAGCGATCGCCGACGGGGGAGAGGCATCGCCGCCCCCCCTGGACATGCTGGGACATGTCTGCTGTCAGGGACAGCAGACATCTCCAAACTGTCACCGCGTCTATAGACGCGGTGACAGTTTAAAGCCATGACGTACATTTATGCCATGCGTCGGGAAGTACATCCCGGCCATGACGTAAATGTACGTCAAATGTCGGGAAGGGGTTAACATCGTGCGACTCTCAGTCCGGCCTGGATTCGGGGTGTTCGGTTTGTTTTTTTTGCCAAGACACTTACCTGGACTACGTCGCGCTGGGACAGGTGAGTATGGTTTCCTTCCACAGCTTCCCAAATGGATTTCGTCGGATCCGGACGGCGACAGCGACGGTCGACATGGAGGCAGAAGACGACACAGGACCAGAAGACGACGACACAGGACCAGGGCTACCTACGGAAAGAAGATAGGTAAGTATTAGTATGTGTGGGCTTTGTATGTATTAAAGTTTTATTTTAAAAGTGTGTCAGTGTGTTTTGTGTACTATTTTTTTAACTGTGGAACTACAAGTGCCAGCGGGCCCTTTAATGCCCAGCAGGCTGGGACTTGTGGTTCTCCAAGTCCCAGCTTGCTGGGGAGGCTTGCTGGCACTTGTAGTGCCACAGTAAAAAACAATAGATTAGTCTTTTTTTTACACCATAATCAGCCCGATGCCCACCGCCCAGGGGCATCGGGGACAGTACCAGGCTTCAGCCTAGTCAGGTAAGTCCTGGAGGGGGGGGACCCCTTCATTGGGGGGGTCCCCACTCCCCCAGGGCCCCTGGCCAGGCTGACCGGTCAGGGGGTTAATGTTTTGGCCACGGGACCTTATATTATAAGTGTCCCCCGGCTGTGACATTACCCTGCTGGCTGGTTGTGCCTGGGACTGGTTCTTGAAATACGGGGGACCCCTAGTCATTTTGTCCCCCGTATTTTGGGAACCAGCCCCGGACCTGGAGCCTGGGGCTGGTTGTTAAAAATCGGGGATCCCCTATTTGTCGGGTTCCCTGATTTTTAATTACCGGCCCCGGCTCCTTCAGCCTGGTGCTGGTTTCGGCTGTGGGGGGGGACCCCACGCCATTTTTTTTTTTATTTATTTAATTTTTCTATTTTTTTACACCGCAGCCTGCACGGATCTGACTGATCCGTGCAGACTGCTACAAATAATTCGTATTAGCAGCCGTATATACGAATTCCTACGACATCGGTGGGTTACAAAGCAGTCGTATCTGACTGCTTTGTAAATGACCCTCCGGAACACGACTTTGCATACGACTGAAACAGTCGTATGCAGTCGTAGGGAAAATACTAATACGAAAAACTCGGTTTTTCATATTAGTAAATTTCCCCCTGAGGGTCTCATAAGAGAGATCAGATCTACTCTTAATATTGCTGACTCGCCTATCCCGCCTCAGGTATCCATTTTTGGCAGGGTTCAGAAACAACCAATAACTTTTCCAGACTCTGAGGAATTATATAACCCCTTAGTAAAAGTCTGGAAGACACCTGATAAGAAGTTTCAGATGTCTAAAAGATTCCATTCCTTATACCCATTTTCGGCCGAGTCTAGAGCTAGATGGGAGACTCCTCCCACTCCGGACGCCTCATTGTCACGTTTATCAAAGAAAACCACCCTCCCCATTCCGGGAGCGGTATCGCTTAAAGAAGCACCAGATAAACGTCTTGATAGTGCTCTCAAAAATATTTACACTACCGCAGGTGTCATCTTACGTCCAGCTCTCGCCTCCTCATGGGTAGCCAGGGCAATGGAGACATGGGCCGCTGATTTGATCAGGGGCCTGGAACAGGATACTCCCAAGGAGGAATTGCTACCCTTGGCAGAATGTATCAGGGACGCTTCTACCTATGTTGGGGAAGCAGCCTCTGATGTTTCCACATTAGCAGCAAAGGTTTCAGCTTCTGCCGTCCTGGCTAGACGCACTGTGTGGCTACGCTCTTGGCAAGCCGAGCCAGAAATTAAAAAAGCGGTGGAAGCCCTCCCCTTCTCAGGAGATATGCTTTTCGGGCCAGAATTGGACAAGCTCATTTCCCAGGCCACGGGGGGGAAGTCAACCTTTTTGCCCTCTTTGGCTCCTGCACCGAAGAGGCAATTTGTAAGTCCTTCCTTTCGCTCCTTTTGGGGTAATGCGGGCTTCAGGGGGAGAGCCAGATGAGGGTTTCTCAACCTTCAGAGGCCGCCGAGGCAGAGGGGCCAGAGCCCCCCAGACCACTGCCAATCTCTCTCTCAACCCAAAGACCACAGACAAGCCAGTGGCATGACGGCCTACCGGCTCACTTGGGGGAACCCAAGGTGGGCGCCAGATTGTTACTGTTCGCGGAGGAATGGAGGTCTCATTGCACCGACGCGTGGGTTCTCCAGATTGTCTCCCAGGGGTACAAACTGGAATTTGCCACACAACCTCCAAACAGGTTCTTCCCAATAGGTCGCCCTCCATCAGTAGAGGCAGGTTTGAGCCTATTCGGGGCCATACAAACCCTGCTCGAGTCGGGAGTAATTATCCCGGTGCCAGCCCATCAGCAGTGCACGGAATACTATTCAAGCATTTTCGTGGTCCCAAAGCCAGACGGATCTGCCCGACCCATTCTAAATCTGAAGCCCCTGAACGAATTTGTTCTCTACCACAGATTCAAGATGGAATCGATTCGGTCAGTTATTGCATCCCTGGAGAAAGGAGAATTTCTCCTGTCTCTAGATATAAAGGACGCGTACCTGCACGTCCCAATCTGGGGACCTCATCAGCGATTCTTGAGATTCGTACTGCAGGATCGTCATTTCCAGTTCAGGGGACTACCCTTCGGACTTTCTTCCGCTCCTCGGGTTTTTACAAAAATAATGGCATGCATGACCAAGGCTCTTCGTCTGCAGGGGATAACTATTATCCCCTACTTAGACGACCTCCTCCTCAAAGCTCCAACTCGGGAAAAGCTGATGGCAGATGCCATGACAACTTGCAGGTTTTTAGTAAAAAATGGGTGGGTTGTGAACTTCAAAAAATCACAACTCAACCCATCACAACGCCTACAATTTCTGGGCCTCATATTGGACACAGTAGAGGAAAGGATTTTCCTACCACCGGACAAGATCATAGCTCTACAAGCAAAGGTCAGACAGGTTCTGCATCAGAAAAGACTCTCAGCACATCTGTGCACTCAACTCTTGGGTCTGATGGTAGCTGCGTTCGAGGCGGTCCCTTACGGTCGCTTCCATTCTCGGACTTTCCAAGAGAATCTACTATCACAATGTTCGGGCTCACACCTTCAAATTCACAAGCGTATCATCTTGTTTCAGAAGGCTCGCTCATCCCTGCTTTGGTGGCTTCACACCCCAAACCTGCTTCAAGGACGCAGTTTCAACCCTTGCACATGGACAGTCGTCACAACAGACGCCAGTCTCAAGGGCTGGGGAGCAGTCGCCCTAGGCCACAGGTTCCAAGGACGCTGGTCGCTGCAGGAGACAAAGCTTCCAATCAATATCTTAAAACTAAGAGCAATCAGACTAACTTTACTACAGGCTCACAACCTGCTCCAAGGTCTACAGATCAGGATACAATCAGACAACGTGACCGCGGTCGCATATATAAATCGACAAGGGGGCACCAGGAGCAGGGCAGCCATGCGAGAGGTCTGTCCCATATTAGAATGGGCAGAAGCCCACTCCAAGGCCTTTTCAGCAATATTTATTCCGGGAGTAGAGAATTGTCAGGCGGACTATCTAAGCCGCCAAACGTTCCTTCCAGGGGAGTGGTCTCTTCACCCGGAGGTCTTCCATCAACTGACGCTTCGGTGGGGGACCCCCGACATAGACCTGATGGCCTCCAGATTGAATCATCAGGTTCCTCTCTACTGTGCCAGGTCCCTGGATCCAGGAGCGGTGGCAGTTGACGCCCTATCAATACCATGGCACTACCAACTGGTATACATATTTCCACCTTTCCCGTTGCTTCCAAGAGTTCTGAAGAAACTGAAAAGAGAAACAACAACAGCCATCTTAATTGCCCTGAACTGGCCGAGGAGGGCATGGTACTCGGATCTAAAACTAATGTCAATAGACAACCCGTGGCTCCTACCTCAAAGAGAAGACTTGCTTCTCCAAGGACCATTCACCTTCCAAAACTTACGGCTTCTGCATTTAACGGCATGGTTGTTGAGGCCGAATTGCTGAAACGCAGAGGTATCCCATCCAGGGTTATTCCAACAATGCTCCATGCTAGGAAGAGTGTGACTTCGGCCCATTACCACAGGATTTGGAAGTCCTACATTTCCTGGTGCGAAAGGCTCGGCTATCCTAAGGCGGTGTTTAGCCTACCTAGGTTACTAGAATTTCTCCAGGAAGGACTGGACAAAGGTCTTCGTTTAGCCTCTCTGAAGGTGCAACTGGCGGCGCTATCTGTCTTCTTTCACCGCAGGGTAGCGGTCATTCCAGAGATACAAAGTTTTTAAAGGGGGTGTTGAGGCTTCAACCTCCCTTCAGATCACCCACTGAACCCTGGGACTTATCAGTGGTTTTGCGATACTTGCAATCAGACCTTTTTGAACCGTTAGACTCGGTACATCTAAAATATGTCACCTGGAAGACTGTTATGCTAGTTGCATTAGCTTCAGCGCGTCGTGTTTTGGAACTAGGGGCCTTATCATGTCGGCCCCCTTTCTTACAGTTCTACACTGACAGGGCGGAATTAAGGACTAATAGTTCTTTTCTCCCTAAGGTGGTTTCTTCTTTTCATCTTAACCAGCCGATTATCATTCCAGCTTTCACTGAAGACTCTGCTTCCCTAGATGCTGTAAGGGCATTGCGAATATACTTGGAAAAAACGTCAGCATTGCGGAAGACTGATAGTCTTTTTATTCTCTATTGTCATGAACGCAGGGGATGGCCTGCGTCCAAAAGAACGTTGGCTCGTTGGATGTGCCTCACCATTAAAGAGGCCTACAGACATGCAAACAGGAATTACGGCTCATTACGGCTCATTCGACAAGGTCGGTTAGCACATCATGGGCCCTGGCAAGAGGGGTTTCCCTCTCTCAGGTGTGCAGAGCTGCGACCTGGGCAAGTGCGAACACCTTTGCCCGGTTTTATAAATTCGACGCCTTTGCCAAGGCTGAAACGTCCTTTGGCAGGGCTGTTCTGGGGGAATCTCAGCGCTCTCCCACCCGGGAGTAGTGCTTTGGTATTCTTCCCATACGTCATGACTCTGCAGTGTCCCCTGCTGGCCGAGGGAGAAATAAGGAATTTGGTACTCACCGATAATTCCCTTTCTCCAAGGCAGCTGGGGACACTGCACGCCCTCGCAGCGCTGTTTTCCTGCCAGGTTATATAGGTTACTACCATGTTCCTACAAGTTGGTCCTTCCTCAGGAAGACTCAGTTTACCATGAGTGTATCATTCATGTTGTTGTTATGTTGGGTGATTCTGTTATCTATACCTTACTTACTAACTCATATCGTTCATTTGATTAAATATTACATGTTTTATGTTGTATATCCTCCTCCTTCTAGTTCTTCTTGCCTTTGTTTCTCTTCCTCTCTCTTCCTCTCTCGGTCACAGTTTTACTAAGACTGGGGCTTGGTGGGGATAGAGGGGGGAGGAGCCAGCCACTTCAAAAGCATCTTAAAGTGCCAACTCCACAGCACCAACACTATGCCATACATCATGACTCTGCAGTGTCCCCTGCTGCCTTGGAGAAAGGGAATTATCGGTGAGTACCAAATTCCTTATTTTTTACGAATTTGTATTTTCGGGATTTACAATCCCGAAAATACAACAATTCGTATTCCTAAAGATGGAACATTCGTATTTGTATTTACAAATACGAATGTCTACACCATCAATAGGATACGACAGAAATCACCATTCAAAAGAATGGTGGTTCCTGATGTACTAAGCAGCCGTACTGATAATACGGCTGCTAAGTGGTGTAAAACACCCATGCAAATACGACAGGAAAATACACCTTGATTTCCCTGTCGTATTTGCTTTAAGCCTGCACGGATCAGTCAGATCTGTGCAGGCTTCAGTAAAAAAAAAAAAAATTAAAAAAAAAAACGGAGTGGGGTCCCCCCCACAGCCATAACCAGCACCAGGCTGAAGGAGCCGGGGCCGGTAATTAAAAATCAGGGAACCCGACAAATAGGGGTTCCCCGATTTTTAACAACCAGCCCCAGGCTCCAGGTCCGGGGCTGGTTCCCAAAATACGGGGGACAAAATGACTAGGGGTCCCCCGTATTTTAAGAACCAGCCCCAGGCCAAACCAGCCAGCAGGGTAATGTCACAGCCGGGGGACACTTATTATATAAGGTCCCGCGGCCAAAACATTAACCCTACCGACCAGTCAGCCTGGCCAGGGGCCCTGGGGGAGTGGGGACCCCCCCCAATGAAGTGGTCCCCCCCCTCCAGGACTTACCTGACCAGGCTGAAGCCTGGTGCTGTCCTCGATGCCCCTGGGCGGTGGGCATCGAGCTGATAAATGGTGTAAAAAAAAGATTAAACTATTGTCTAATACTGGGGCACTATGAGTCCCAGCAAGCCTCCCCCGCAAGCTGGGACTTGGAGAACCACAAGTCCCAGCCTGCGGGGCATTAAAGGGCCCGCTGGGTAGTGCCACAGTATTAAAAATAGTACAATAAAACACACTGACACACACTTAAAATAAAACTTTAATACATACAAAGCCCACACATACTAATACTTACCTATCTTCTTTCCGTAGGTAGCCCTGGTCCTGTGTCGTCTTCTGGTCCTGTGTCGGCGGTCTTCTGGATCCATGTCAACGTCCTTCTTCAAGTCGACGTCGCTGTCGGCGATGGCGTCCGGATCCGACGAAATCCATGTGGAAGCTGTGGAAGGAAACCATACTCACCTGTCCCGGGGCGACGTAGTCCAGGTAAGGGTCTTGGCAAAAAAACAAACCGACACGCGAAACCAGCCCGGACAGTAGGAGCCGCACAGTGTTTGTGTACATCGTGCGGCTCCGCCTCCCGAATGCCGCTATTTGCCGCCTTGCGGCCTAGCGGCTCCTGATTGGCCGCCATTGTTCTGAGGCTGCTGCTGAAGCCAGACTGACCAGTTTCCGAGTGGTCTCCATAAACATGGCCGCCGGCCTCCTGCACTGAGGACATGTCTAGTGCAGGAGGCCACTACAGAGACTCTTTGGCATGTATTCAATGCCGGTGCGAGCGGCCGGCGAGGGGGTTAAACTGCGAGGATCGCAGAAAACCAGAGATCCTCGCAGTTTAACCCCCGCGCCGGCCGCTCGCACAATGCAACGTTCCGGGGGAATCCTCGCCGTCACAGAACGGCGAGGATTCCCCTAAACTGCAAGAGCCGCAGCTAGTGCAGCAAACTCACTGTAATTAGCCTCGATTCTCGCAGCTTTTGGAGGCACATACGCAAATTCCCCCTCGCTCAAAAAACGGAGTGAGGGGGAATTTGCGTATGAGGGGGGTTAGTTGAATACTGACAGGGTGAGCGGTTCTGCTCGCAGTCACCGCTCGCCCACGGCATTGAATATATGCCTGTATGTTCCACCTACTTCCTGCCTGTGCGTTTCTTTCTTCCCTATGCTGCAGCCTGCCTCACTAGTGTCTGGCATCAAGGTAAGAGGGAGTGGGACTGTACAGGCTGAGCAGCCTGTAAGGTTCAGTTATTATACAGGGGGGAGCAGCCTGTGGGGGTCCAGTTATTATTTTAAGGGGGAGCAGCCTGTGGGGGTCCAGTTAATTTTATAAGTGGGAGCAGCCTGTGGGGGTCCCATTATTAATATACAGGGGGAGCAGCCTGTAGGGGGTCCCATTATTATTATACAAGGGGAGCAGCCTGTGGGGGTCCTGTTATTATTATTATTAATATAATACAGGGGGAGCAGCCTATGGGGTCATGTTATACAGGGGGAGCAGCCTGTTGTGTCCTGTTATTATACAGGGGGAGCAGACTGTGGGGGTCCTGTTATTATTACACAGGGGGAGCAGCCTGTGGGGGCCCTGTTATTATTATACAGGGGGAGCAGCCTGTGGGGGTCCCGTTATTTTTATACAGGGGGAGCAGCCTGTGGGGGTCCCTTTATATACAGGGGGAGCAGCCTGTGGGGGTCCCGTTATTGTTGTTATTATTATAATAATACAGGGGGAGCTGCCTGTGGGGTCATGTTACACAGGGGGATCAGCCTGTTGTGTCCTGTTATTATAAAGGGGGAGCAGCCTGTGATGTAATTTTATTATACAGGGGGAGCAGCCTGTGGGGGTCCCGTTATTATACAGGGGGAGCAGCCTGTGGGGGTCCCGTTATTATTATACAGGGGGAGCAGCCTGTGGGGGTCCCGTTATTATTATACAGGGGGAGCAGCCTGTGGGGTCCTGTTATTATACAGGGGTAGAAGTCTGTGGGGTCCTGTTATGATTATAAGACAGGGGGAGCAGCCTGTTGTGTCCTATTATACAGGGGGAGCAGCCTGTGGTGTACTTTTATTATACAGGAGTAGCAGCCTGTGGGGGTCCCATTATTATACAGGCGGAGCAGCCTGTGGGGGTACTATTATTATACAGGGGAGCAGCCTGTGTTGTCCTGTTATTATTATAAGACGGGGAGTAGCCTGTGGTGTCCTGATATTATACAGGGGGAGCAGCCTCTGTTGTCCTGTTATTATTATAAGACGGGGAGTAGCCTGTGGTGTCCTGATATTATACAGGGGGAGCAGCCTCTGTTGTCCTATTATTATTATAAGACGGGGAGTAGCCTGTGGTGTCCTGATATTATACAGGGGGAGCAGCCTCTGTTGTCCTGTTATTATTATAAGACGGGGAGTAGCCTGTGGTGTCCTGATATTATACAGGGGGAGCAGCCTCTGTTGTCCTGTTATTATTATAAGATGGGGAGTAGCCTGTGGTGTCCTGATATTATACAGGGGAGCAGCCTGTGGTGTCCTATTATTGTTTTTGTTGTTTTATTAATACATATTTTTAAACCGCAAAACCTATAAACTCCCCATCGGGTATCCCCCAGGTCCACACTTTCAACTTCACCATAACTTCAACTTAAACCTTAACAACTAACTTATCTAATAAAAAAGACACAGGCACAAGTGCTGGCGTTTCAAAATGAATGTCAAATTTATTTGACAATTAACTAAACTATATATATAATGGTGGCGGCACCAAAGAATGGTCACTATAGGAAAGTGGGGTTAAAGATGTCTACCATACACACCATCGCTGGTGATCACTCTCCCCGGTCATCCACTCATGCTAGTGGTGACCATCCCCCGGGCAGAAGCATGGCCGATGACCATAGATGTCAGGGGAGAGCGACACCCCACTATCTACACACAAACATCAAGATCTTACAAGGATGACCGTTCTTTACCGCCACAGCTAGGCCCTAAGCCGCAGCACCGCCACCAACTAGCAAAACGCTCAGCACTGTGTATCTAACCAGCTAAAAACATTGCCCAAAAACAGAGCCACGCCCTCCGGGCTAAAAATAAACACCATCGCTTCTATACAGCGCACTCCGCTGAAAGTCGATGGCGTCATGGCGAATAACACCCCCGCCGTTGGTCAGCAGATACTTCTCAACTGCAGCGTTCACCTTCTTCCGTGAACGCTCCAGGCGGGGGCAGGAAACAGCATTTCTCCACACAATCCTAGAGATTGGCCTCCAGCGCCCGCCCCAAGACGTGACAAAATTGGTTCTTGGTGAGCGGAGACCCATCCTCATGCATCAGCCATGCGCCGGGTAGGTCCGGGCACACCTGAGCGAAGGCCGAGACCAACGTCACAGGGCATGCCCTTTCCACCGTGCACGGGAGCAAGGACAGCCACCGCCCCCTCCCAGCCTGGTCCATCTTAGAACGTCGCAGGTGACATAGCACCGAGTCAGATTGGACCACCAGATCGTCCACAGCCAGAGGTGAGGGCGTCCGTTTCGACAGGGCCACCAACTCCCCAATCCTGAAGGCTCCATGATAGGCCATCACGTACGCTGTGCGGAACAAAAGGACCTCATAATAAGGCCAGCAAATGTCCCCCAGGGCGTCCAGCAATGCTGGAAGCAACGACATATCAATAGGGCTCCTGCAGTCTGGGAGAGCAGGCGTAGCCCTTCGCCAACCCCGCAACGCCCTGGACACCAAGAATGACCGGGACGGGTCCGCCCTACCCTGCAGCGAGGAGAAAAAAGACACCCCTGCCAAAGTCCTGCACACGGAGGCGACAGAGCGACCAGCGGAGTATGAACTCCAAACAAAGGCCGCCATGGCCGCTTCAGGTGTCTTACCTGCCTGTGAGGCGGACAGTCGGAACTGCTCCCACTCCTGCCATCCTGCCTGATAGCAATGGAGCGTCCATGGTGCGATAGCCCGCATGGCTAGCCCCTCCATTCCGGCCTGATCATCTGCCAAATATAAGAGGGACAGTGTTCACCAACAGGAGCTGCCTCAGGCGCCAGGGCCCGGAACTTATCCAAGTCGGCCCTGGACAATGCGTCTGCCACAGAGTTCTCCACTCCGGGAACATGTTGTGCCACAAACTGAATGTTAAACAGTAGGCATTTTAGCACTAGACGCGCAAGCAGGCGAACCACCGGCATGGAGACTGAACCCTGCTGGTTAACCACGTGTACCACTCCCAAGTTGTCGCACCAAAATACTATACTAGAGTCGCGGAGCCTGTCTGCCCACAGCTCCAGGGCGACTATAATGGGAAACAACTCTAGCAGCAACTCTAGCAGCAACAGGTCCCTCCGCCACCCATTCCACGGGCCATGGGGCGGCGCACCATGAGCCGTGCAAGAAGGCTCCGAAACCCACCCCGCCCGCTGCATCGGTATACAATTGTAACTGTGCATTGGTGCGGGGGCTCGCTGGCCAAATGAGGACCCTGTTAAAGTGCTCCAGGAAGGAAAGCCAAATGCGTAAGTCCCTTTTAATCTCGGCGGGCAGCCGAACATAGTGGAGGGGGTGCCTGACCCCCGCCATGGACCTCTCCAGCTTCCTACAAAACACCCTACCCATGGGTATGACCCTGCAGGCAAAGTGTAGAAACCCAAGGAGTGACTGGAGCTGGCGCAACTGGAGTTTTCCCGTGGCCAATGCCAGGCTGACTGCCCCTCGAAGCCTAGCCAGCTTGTCGAGGGGAAGGCGGCAGCAGGCTGCAACTGTATCGATTTCGATGCCCAAGAAGGACAGGCACGATACCGGCCCCTCCTTCTTGTCCACCACTATGGGGACCCCAAAATGTTGAAAAAGATCCTGCAGGTATGACAGAATAAAACCGCACCGCTGGGATCCGGCTGGGCCCACGCACAGGAAATCATCTAAGTAGTGGGCCACACCTGACTCGCCTGAACCTGACACCACGCACCAATGCAAGAAACTGCTAAAGCGTTCAAAATATGCGCAAGAAATCGAGCAGCCCATCGGCAAACACCTGTCCACGTAGAAACCCGTGGGGAGGCGAAAGCCCATGAACCGAAACGATTCCGGGTGCAGTGGGAGCAGGCGGAAGGCCGATTCGATGTCAACCTTAGCCAGCAGAGCCCCGCGGCCATGGCTGCGCACTATATCAAGCGCCTGTTTGAAGGACTGATACCGCACGCGGCACAAGTCCTCAGGGATGGCATAGTTAACCGAGGTACCCGGGGGGGGGTGCGACAAGTGTTGGATAAGCCGGAATTTGACGCTGGCCTTCTTAGGGACCACCCCTACTGGGGAGAGCACCAAGTTCTCGATAGGGGGCGACGGGAAAGGACCCACCATTCTACCCAAACTCACCTCCTTGGCCACTTTTTCTAAAACAACCCCGGGCATTTGTATCTCGGATTTTAAATTCCGAGGGGCATGGGCTACGATGTTCCCCTGTACGGGGAGGCGGAAGCCCAGACGGAAGACGGACTCTAGGAATTCGGCCTCCCCCCTACACGGGTACCGACTCAGCCAGCTGGCTAAGCGGTCGACCCGTACAGGAGAAGGGGTCTTAGTGAGGTGTACCCCCGGCTGCTGCAGCCTGGGGGGCCCCCCCTTGCTTTCCTTTCCTGCAATCTTTGAAGGGATGATTGCCCCAGCATTTGGAGCAAGCATGCTTGAACTTGCAGGTAGCCCCAAGGGCACAACCCGCTCCGTTGAAGGCGAAGCAACGCCCTCCGCGAAAGGGGGGCTGGGTTTTGCGTGGGGCAGGGGTGGAGACCTGCGTGGCAACCGGAGCGGCGGAGGGCTTCGGTCCCATCCAAATCTCCACGTCCTTACACCCGAAAGCCATGATGTTCAAACCTGACTGCTTGCGCCGGAAGTTCTCATCATAGGAGTGCCATGATGAGTCGGCCTCAGAAAGGAACATTTCATGAATCATGTGCATGTAACGCACCATGTTCATGTGTTCCTGCGGTCTTGTTTCAAGGTAACAAGCCGCGAACATAAACATGCCCGCCTGCCACCGGTGATAGGTGCAGTAGGCCTCCTCCCCGATACCACCGCGCCGCTTGGCTGCGCGATATTCCTTTTCGGCCTGTGCTGTCATGGAGAAGAAACTAACGTACTTCCCCTCGTTGATTCTTTCCTGCACGCTGCGCCGCAAACCCCTAAGGACAGCAGTGTTCTCGCATTGGACAACTTGACCCCTAGGAAAGAGCGGGGACCCTGAGCTACCACTGGAACTGGAGTGTCGATGCCGACGCCGCCTGCGAGATCTTCGGCCGCCCTCCCCCCCCGGACGTTCCCGAGTCGGACCCGCCCGAAGAGGAGGAAGTATGCACCCTACGCTGTTTTCGCTTAGCAGCTGACCCACCTGAAGTGCCTCCCGCTGGCACAAGGCTCATCTGAGCAGAAGTATCCACCGTCCCCACTGGAGATGCGACGACTGCCATAGCTGTGAGGGGAGTAGAACCACCGGAAGATGTGGAAGGACCCGCCACCACTGGCTGAGATGGGGTAGGCATCCCGGAAGGGGCATTAGTGGGCTGACTAATAGCGGGCGCCTGACCACCCTGCGGGGGAACCTGACTCATCAGGCTGGACAGCAGGGTCATAAACTGCTGCACCCCCCCATCCGCTGCGGGTAAGGGGGTAGTGGCTGCTGGTACGGCTGCAGAAGTGGCTGGTGCGGACGCAGACCGCAGGGGAAACAGCCTGGACCGTCTGAGGATCTGTCGCCTGGCTATGTGTAAAGGGGACATACCCCTGGGGGCCCTCAAGTGTGTGTCTGCAGGCCCAGCCGGGCCTAATTGCCCCCCAGTGATCGGGCTATGTACTTGTCCTGCGCCCCTGGAGCGCCCCCGTCCTCTGGCCTGCCTGGGAGTATTGGGGGAGGGGACTCCAGAGGGGAGACCCCTCTGCTGTAAGCGGCGAGCCAGCACAGGAATGCTGGAGGGTGGCATGTCCAGTTGAAGGACAACACCCCTTGTTACCGGGCCCTGAATAGCACCCTGCCTGCCCTGACCCCGCGACCTTCCAGTGCGAGCCCGGCTGGAAGCCCGCGATGCGGCACCGCCGGCGTCATTTCCGGCCATGTGTGTGTGATCTGCGGGGCGGCGGTGGCCTAGCCCTCTACCCCTAGTCAGTGAGCCACGGGCTGTACCCACGCCCGACCCCCCCGTAAGTCTGGAAGGCGCCGCGCGCCCACCGCGGCCTGTGCCTCCGCCGGATTCACTTCCGGCTACTTCATTGTGTGCCGCGGGGCGGCGGGGGCCTAGCCCGCCACCCCGAGTCAAAGCGCCACGGCCTCTACCCCCGCCCGACCCCCCCCGGACGTCTGTAGGGCGCCGCGGCCTGCATGCGCTCCACCCGAGGCCCGGCGCCGGACCGCGTCATCAGCCGGCGCCGCGTCTGGAGATGCGGTCGGCTCGGGAGCCGCAGGGCCGCGTCGCGCACGCCTCCGGTCCCCACTGGAACCACCAGGGATGCCGCCGCTAGACCCCGCAGCCCCCCCAGCCAGGTATGCAGCATCTGCCAGGTGGGCGGGCGCGATACCCTGCGCGGACGGGGCATTTTAGCTAAAGGGGCTAAACTGAATGGAAAGAATGAGAGTAAAAGGGGGTGAAGGGAGAGTGAGGGAGAGAGACAGCCTATAAAGAGGAGGATTGATGAGAAAGAGAAACAGAAGTTAGATTTAGTAAGCACGTGTACTACCCAGTCAGCTGCAGCAACAGGTCTTGCCTTCTCAGCAGCTTTTCGGACAGAGGAAGCTTCACATGCTAGCATGTGACTTTTCTTACCCTGTCTATACCCTCCCACTGCTCTGATAGGCCTTATGCATATCCTGATTTACATATCAGCTGACCTTCCAAGTGTAACCTGAGGAACCCATCAGGGGTTTATGCTCTCTCATTGCTTACTCAGCATTCGTGGTTCTAATTTAACGATGCGCTGTTACTTATGGGCCAGTGCTCTGGACTTGCCCCCAGGCTAAAAGTTGCCAGCCAGCCCCTGCTTATTATCAATGTTCTTTATAGATTATTCTTTATCATTCATGTATATATATATATATATATATATATATATATTGAATAGTGGAGCGAAATTCTTTATTCTCGCACCCGATTGTTCTGTTTGTATATGATGTGCCCACTCTGACTTTTCTTACAGACTTTTGTTTGCACCCGAAGGGACCGAGGATTTCATACAGCAGGGAGCAGTGGTCCTAGAAATAAAGTGGGGTCCTCGTGCAAATATACTCAAAGTGACATACTTGGAGTATACAGCTGGTCCCGTATATATCCATTGGTGTTATTTGTCTGCAACTACTATGCACCTGTAATTAGAGATGAGCACGTACAGATCCTAGAGATCCGAACACCCCCCGAACTTACCTGTTCCGAAGCATTCACAAGCTGTTCGCGTCCATCCCACCGATAATAAAAAAACGAAAACAAGGCCAAAACGTCATCATCCTCCCGCATCGGATTCTCACGAGACCGGATCTCTATAAGTCCCGGCTTCCAGCGTCATCTTCGCTTGGCACGGATGTTTCCATACTGTCTGCAGAGAGGGGAGGGGGACAAACTACACATGGGCATGCTATGGGGGCTGCAGGTGGGGGACAAACTAAAGGGGGAACTAACAGGCTGCCTAACTTTATGGGGGCTTGTGAAAACAAAAGGGGAAACTACTGAGTAGTTGTACCCTGTACTGGCAGGGTACAACTACTAAGGGGAACTACTGTAATGGACTCACTAGGGGGGAGATACATCGCTGCCCGGCCGCAGTGATTCTAGCACATATGTATTAACATATGCGGCTAGCATCGCAGTGCAGTGACGGAGGTACTATTATGGAGCATTACTAAGGGGGGCTGCTGTATAGGACTTCTGTGGGGGGAAAACTAAGGGTCTCCCCCCATTTTTTATTAAAATAAAAAAGGGGTTTTTTTAACCTGCAAGGGTTGTCAAGTGTGCCATATCAATCCATCTGTGCTGTGCTGCCCAGTATCTCATTATTCCAGGGGAGCTACAGTACCACACATTTTTAGGGCTGCTAAGTGTGCCATATCATACCAGACGTGTTGTATCATTCCAGGGGTCAGTCAAGTGTGCTGTATATTTCTTGGGGTCAGCCAAGTGTGTTATATAATTTCTGGGGTGAGCGAAGTGTGTACTATAATTTCTGGGGTGCTGATAAACCTGGGGAGCTGTCATTTTTATTAAAAGAATAAAAGGTACTTGTGTATTATCACGGCGCCCCCGATATGTGATCGCGCGATTTTTCATCGCATCGCATGCCATACACCCGATGCACTGTGATGCGATGCGATTTCAGCCCCCTATGCGACCAAATGGGTGCTTACAATGTTAAATGCACCCCCCCAGTATAAACGTGAACCCAAAGCATGGCGAGCGCAGCGAGCCCGCGAGGGGTGGAGGTACGCATCCTCCGACCTTTTCATACCCCCACTATCCACGTCGGCGTGGAGTTGATTTTATAAAGTGTGGCGAGCCCGAAGCGTGGCGAGCACTGCCGCGATGCCACGCCCCCATTTTTCGCTGCTGTGGGGCATGCCCGGCAGCTCTATGAGCTGCTGGCCAGCCCCCCTGCCTGCAAGAATAGATGCTGTGCACATGCGCACAGCGTCTATTCACAGACTACGGGGGACTCCCAACTGCCCCCCCCCCACCGCCGCGGGACACTGCCGGCGGCGGGAGGGACGTGGGAATGTCCCAAAATATCTGGATGTTCCCGCGATAAGCGGGACAGTTGGGAGGTATGCTACCTGCGTTATATCAGTCCAGGGGTGATGCTAAGTGTGCCATATCAGTCCAGGGGTGATGCTAAGTGTGCCATATCAGTCCAGGGGTGATGCTAAGTGTGTCATATCAGTCCAGGTGTGATGCTAAGTGTGCCATATCAGTCCAGGGGTGATGCTAAGTGTATCATGTCAGTCCAGGGGTGATGCCTTCTGTGCCGTATCAGTCCAGGGGTGATGCTACCTTTGCCGTATCAGTCCAGGGGTGATGCTACCTGTGCCATAACAGTCCAGGGGTGATGCTACCTGTGCCGTATCAGTCCAGGGGTGATGCTAAGTGTGCCATATCAGTCCAGGGGTGATGCTAAGTGTGTCATATCAGTCCAGGGGTGATGCTAAGTGTGCCATATCAGTCCAGGGGTGATGCTAAATGTGCTGTATCAGTCCAGGGGTGATGCTATCTGTGCCGTATCAGTCCAGGGGTGATGCTAAGTGTGCCATATCAGTCCAGGGGTGATGCTACCTGTGCCGTATCAGTCCAGGGGTGATGCTACCTGTGCCGTATCAGTCCAGGGGTGATGCTAAGTGTGTCATGTCAGTCCAGTTTTTGTGCCGCCCACTTGTGTCGCTTTGCATAGTCATCCAGCTACCTCGGTGCAAACTTTTGGCATAAAAACATTATTGTGAGGTGTTCAGGATTTATTGTGAGGTGTTCAGGATAGACTGGAAATGGGTGGAAATTAATGATATTGAGGTTAATAATAGCATAGGAGGCAAAAAATCTGTGATTTTAGTGATTTTTATGGTTTTTGGCAAATAAATACAGATCCAAAACACGAAGGGGTGGCTGCTTCTGCTGCTGCTGCTGCTGCTCTTCTCCTCACTAGTGACTGGGCTGAGCCTCGAGGCTGGGCAGGGCTCCTCCAGTGCACACAGTGTGCAACATGTGACTTCCTGTTAGATCAGGAAGCTAGGGATGGCCATCGTTGCCATTGCCATCGATGGTTGCCATCGATGGCAATTCTGCAACAGGCCATCGATAGTGCTAAACTATGCAATGGATGACCATCGATAATTTTACATATCGATGGTCATCCATTGTGTTTGATTGATTGGCCTGTGGGCCAATCAAAACACGGGGCAGGGCTTCGCGGGTGCCTGGGGCGGAGCTATGCTCCGTGTCCCGACACTTTAAAAAAAAAAAAACATCGTTTTGCTGTTCCATCGATGGAGGGAAACCATCTGGTTCTCCCCCATCGATGGCAAAAGTATTCGACATCGGCCATGAACCATCGATGATTTGAATCATCGATGGTCGATGGCCATCCCTACAGGAAGCTGGGGCCGGGGACTTACGCTGCCTGAAATATCTGACAGGACAGGGCAGCACAGAGGAGAGGAGAGGGAAGGAGCAGGTGAGGGGATCCTGCTGCTGGTGCTGCTGCCTGTCATACAGTATGACAGGCGCAGGCTAAGGCACACAGCATTATTACTAGAGCGCACCTGACCTTCCGCTGCGCCTCTGCTGTATTCCTCCTGTGGTGTCCACTGTCAGGTCCTCCGCGAATTGTGTGGGTGGCGCTACACCCGCGAGTGGGTGGAGCCATGTTCAGCTATCGGCCTCACATGCGGCCGGCCTCCCGGGAAAGTTCCCGGTGACTTAAATGGCCAATCCGCCCCTGTTGGCAGCCACCAGCACTGGTTTTGCCTGTTACCTTGTCCATTAATAATATGAATTGATCCTAGCCCACCAACCCAAGGCACCCCTGCAAGTGTCCTGAGGCACCCCTGGGTGCCTAGGTACACAGTTTGGGAACCACTGGTCTAAGTGATAAAATCATAGCAATTATCGGAGATGAATTCATTGGGTGTATTCAATGCCGTGGACGAGTGGTGACAGCGAGCAGGGCTGTCTGCTTGTTGTCACCGCTCGCCTGGTCAGTATTTAACTGACACCCCCCGCACGCATACACTGATGTACTACTAGAAAAACACATTTATCTATTGCCATCTGTATAATTCCTCAGGTACACGCACAGTATGTATACAGCAATATGATCTAACACTAACACCAGTGACAGAAATGACCAACCTAAAAGGTAGATATTGCCGCATTTATACAGCTTCATAATCAGGAACGAATACCCTTTAATGTTGTCACCATGGATGTGGGCCCCGAAGACTCGCAGCCCAGTGGTCTGGTCTGAATTAGGCCATATGTTACATGCTGTTTTGAAAAATGACAGGCGCTGATTGGTTGGTGCTTTATCACTCTCCATTTTATCACTTTCCAAACTAAAGGTGCATACACACGGGGAGGTATATTGCTCAGTGTCTCCTTTTCATCAGCGACCAGAGATGGTCGCTAATGAAAAGGAACCTCTGCCGGGGGAGCCGCAGAGGTAATCAACTGGTCGCAGCAGCAAACTCCTGCGACCAGCGATTAGAATGGGGCTGAAAATGGGAGCGATTTATAGCAGGGGCACTCTCCCATCACTAGCAATATGGTCACCAGCGACCATATTTCCAGCGATTATAGCCCATATCGCTACCGTGTGTACACGGCTTTATCACATCCCCTTAGTACTTGCCCATTGACATATTTTAGATGTACCGAGTCTAACGGTTCAAAAAGGTCTGATTGCAAGTATCGCAAAACCACTGATAAGTCCCAGGGTTCAGTGGGTGATCTGAAGGGAGGTTGAAGCCTCAACACCCCCTTTAAAAACTTTGTATCTCTGGAATGACCGCTACCCTGCGGTGAAAGAAGACAGATAGCGCCGCCAGTTGCACCTTCAGAGAGGCTAAACGAAGACCTTTGTCCAGTCCTTCCTGGAGAAATTCTAGTAACCTAGGTAGGCTAAACACCGCCTTAGGATAGCCGAGCCTTTCGCACCAGGAAATGTAGGACTTCCAAATCCTGTGGTAATGGGCCGAAGTCACACTCTTCCTAGCATGGAGCATTGTTGGAATAACCCTGGATGGGATACCTCTGCGTTTCAGCAATTCGGCCTCAACAACCATGCCGTTAAATGCAGAAGCCGTAAGTTTTGGAAGGTGAATGGTCCTTGGAGAAGCAAGTCTTCTCTTTGAGGTAGGAGCCACGGGTTGTCTATTGACATTAGTTTTAGATCCAAATACCATGCCCTCCTCGGCCAGTTCAGGGCAATTAAGATGGCTGTTGTTGTTTCTCTTTTCAGTTTCTTCAGAACTCTTGGAAGCAACGGGAAAGGTGGAAATATGTATACCAGTTGGTAGTGCCATGGTATTGATAGGGCGTCAACTGCCACCGCTCCTGGATCCAGGGACCTGGCACAGTAGAGAGGAACCTGATGATTCAATCTGGAGGCCATCAGGTCTATGTCGGGGGTCCCCCACCGAAGCGTCAGTTGATGGAAGACCTCCGGGTGAAGAGACCACTCCCCTGGAAGGAACGTTTGGCGGCTTAGATAGTCCGCCTGACAATTCTCTACTCCCGGAATAAATATTGCTGAAAAGGCCTTGGAGTGGGCTTCTGCCCATTCTAATATGGGACAGACCTCTCGCATGGCTGCCCTGCTCCTGGTGCCCCCTTGTCGATTTATATATGCGACCGCGGTCACGTTGTCTGATTGTATCCTGATCTGTAGACCTTGGAGCAGGTTGTGAGCCTGTAGTAAAGTTAGTCTGATTGCTCTTAGTTTTAAGATATTGATTGGAAGCTTTGTCTCCTGCAGCGACCAGCGTCCTTGGAACCTGTGGCCTAGGGCGACTGCTCCCCAGCCCTTGAGACTGGCGTCTGTTGTGACGACTGTCCATGTGCAAGGGTTGAAACTGCGTCCTTGAAGCAGGTTTGGGGTGTGAAGCCACCAAAGCAGGGATGAGCGAGCCTTCTGAAACAAGATGATACGCTTGTGAATTTGAAGGTGTGAGCCCGAACATTGTGATAGTAGATTCTCTTGGAAAGTCCGAGAATGGAAGCGACCGTAAGGGACCGCCTCGAACGCAGCTACCATCAGACCCAAGAGTTGAGTGCACAGATGTGCTGAGAGTCTTTTCTGATGCAGAACCTGTCTGACCTTTGCTTGTAGAGCTATGATCTTGTCCGGTGGTAGGAAAATCCTTTCCTCTACTGTGTCCAATATGAGGCCCAGAAATTGTAGGTGTTGTGATGGGTTGAGTTGTGATTTTTTGAAGTTCACAACCCACCCATTTTTTACTAAAAACCTGCAAGTTGTCATGGCATCTGCCATCAGCTTTTCCCGAGTTGGAGCTTTGAGGAGGAGGTCGTCTAAGTAGGGGATAATAGTTATCCCCTGCAGACGAAGAGCCTTGGTCATGCATGCCATTATTTTTGTAAAAACCCGAGGAGCGGAAGAAAGTCCGAAGGGTAGTCCCCTGAACTGGAAATGACGATCCTGCAGTACGAATCTCAAGAATCGCTGATGAGGTCCCCAGATTGGGACGTGCAGGTACGCGTCCTTTATATCTAGAGACAGGAGAAATTCTCCTTTCTCCAGGGATGCAATAACTGACCGAATCGATTCCATCTTGAATCTGTGGTAGAGAACAAATTCGTTCAGGGGCTTCAGATTTAGAATAGGTCGGGCAGATCCGTCTGGCTTTGGGACCACGAAAATGCTTGAATAGTATTCCGTGCACTGCTGATGGGCTGGCACCGGGATAATTACTCCCGACTCGAGCAGGGTTTGTATGGCCCCGAATAGGCTCAAACCTGCCTCTACTGATGGAGGGCGACCTATTGGGAAGAACCTGTTTGGAGGTTGTGTGGCAAATTCCAGTTTGTACCCCTGGGAGACAATCTGGAGAACCCACGCGTCGGTGCAATGAGACCTCCATTCCACCGCGAACAGTAACAATCTGGCGCCCACCTTGGGTTCCCCCAAGTGAGCCGGTAGGCCGTCATGCCACTGGCTTGTCTGTGGTCTTTGGGTTGAGAGAGAGATTGGCAGTGGTCTGGGGGGCTCTGGCCCCTCTGCCTCGGCGGCCTCTGAAGGTTGAGAAACCCTCATCTGGCTCTCCCCCTGAAGCCCGCATTACCCCAAAAGGAGCGAAAGGAAGGACTTACAAATTGCCTCTTCGGTGCAGGAGCCAAAGAGGGCAAAAAGGTCGACTTCCCCCCCGTGGCCTGGGAAATGAGCTTGTCCAATTCTGGCCCGAAAAGCATATCTCCTGAGAAGGGGAGGGCTTCCACCGCTTTTTTAATTTCTGGCTCGGCTTGCCAAGAGCGTAGCCACACAGTGCATCTAGCCAGGACGGCAGAAGCTGAAACCTTTGCTGCTAATGTGGAAACATCAGAGGCTGCTTCCCCAACATAGGTAGAAGCGTCCCTGATACATTCTGCCAAGGGTAGCAATTCCTCCTTGGGAGTATCCTGTTCCAGGCCCCTGATCAAATCAGCGGCCCATGTCTCCATTGCCCTGGCTACCCATGAGGAGACGAGAGCTGGACGTAAGATGACACCTGCGGTAGTGTAAATATTTTTGAGAGCACTATCAAGACGTTTATCTGGTGCTTCTTTAAGCGATACCGCTCCCGGAATGGGGAGGGTGGTTTTCTTTGATAAACGTGACAATGAGGCGTCCGGAGTGGGAGGAGTCTCCCATCTAGCTCTAGACTCGGCCGAAAATGGGTATAAGGAATGAAATCTTTTAGACATCTGAAACTTCTTATCAGGTGTCTTCCAGACTTTTACTAAGGGGTTATATAATTCCTCAGAGTCTGGAAAAGTTATTGGTTGTTTCTGAACCCTGCCAAAAATGGATACCTGAGGCGGGATAGGCGAGTCAGCAATATTAAGAGTAGATCTGATCTCTCTTATGAGACCCTCAGGGGGAAATTTACTAATATGAAAAACCGAGTTTTTCGTATTAGTATTTTCCCTACGACTGCATACGACTGTTTCAGTCGTATGCAAAGTCGTGTTCCGGAGGGTCATTTACAAAGCAGTCAGATACGACTGCTTTGTAACCCACCGATGTCGTAGGAATTCGTATATACGGCTGCTAATACGAATTATTTGTAGCAGTCTGCACGGATCAGTCAGATCCGTGCAGGCTGCGGTGTAAAAAAATAGAAAAATTAAATAAATTTAAAAAAAAAATGGCGTGGGGTCCCCCCCACAGCCGAAACCAGCACCAGGCTGAAGGAGCCGGGGCCGGTAATTAAAAATCAGGGAACCCGACAAATAGGGGATCCCCGATTTTTAACAACCAGCCCCAGGCTCCAGGTCCGGGGCTGGTTCCCAAAATACGGGGGACAAAATGACTAGGGGTCCCCCGTATTTCAAGAACCAGTCCCAGGCACAACCAGCCAGCAGGGTAATGTCACAGCCGGGGGACACTTATAATATAAGGTCCCGTGGCCAAAACATTAACCCCCTGACCGGTCAGCCTGGCCAGGGGCCCTGGGGGAGTGGGGACTCCCCCAATGAAGGGGTCCCCCCCCCTCCAGGACTTACCTGACTAGGCTGAAGCCTGGTACTGTCCCCGATGCCCCTGGGCGGTGGGCATCGGGCTGATTATGGTGTAAAAAAAAGACTAATCTATTGTTTTTTACTGTGGCACTACAAGTGCCAGCAAGCCTCCCCAGCAAGCTGGGACTTGGAGAACCACAAGTCCCAGCCTGCTGGGCATTAAAGGGCCCGCTGGCACTTGTAGTTCCACAGTTAAAAAAATAGTACACAAAACACACTGACACACTTTTAAAATAAAACTTTAATACATACAAAGCCCACACATACTAATACTTACCTAACTTCTTTCCGTAGGTAGCCCTGGTCCTGTGTCGTCGTCTTCTGGTCCTGTGTCGTCTTCTGCCTCCATGTCGACCGTCGCTGTCGCCGTCCGGATCCGACGAAATCCATTTGGGAAGCTGTGGAAGGAAACCATACTCACCTGTCCCAGCGCGACGTAGTCCAGGTAAGTGTCTTGGCAAAAAAAACAAACCGAACACCCCGAATCCAGGCCGGACTGAGAGTCGCACGATGTTAACCCCTTCCCGACATTTGACGTACATTTACGTCATGGCCGGGATGTACTTCCCGACGCATGGCATAAATGTACGTCATGGCTTTAAACTGTCACCGCGTCTATAGACGCGGTGACAGTTTGGAGATGTCTGCTGTCCCTGACAGCAGACATGTCCCAGCATGTCCAGGGGGGGCGGCGATGCCTCCCCCCCGTCGGCGATCGCTGTGATTGGCTGTTCAAATGTGAACAGCCAATTACAGCGTTTTCTGTGTACCGGCGAATAACGTTCGCCGGTGACACAGGGATTGGTGGTGATTGGTGCTGTAAAGTACAGCACCAATCACCACGGGGTGTAAGGGTGACACTGGTGTCACCCCACCTCACCCCACCCGCCCCCAAAGGCCGTGATTGGTCCGTCGGACCGACGGACCAATCACAGCCATAGAGGGTGATTTAAACTAACGGTGACTGCACTGCAGACGCCATTCCGGTCTGGAATTGCGTGCAGTGCGGTCACCGTGCCTATCTGCCGTGACATACTGACCTGATCCTTGCAAATACTTACGTGATCACTGCTTGTAGCGTGCTGGATGCTTCCTGGATCTTGTGACTTCTTGTGACTTCCTGTGTTGTGCTGCTGCAGTGTGATAGAGTTATAGATAGAGAGATAGAGAGAGATAGAGAGAGATAGAGAGAGATAGTGACAGAGAGTGCTATATTTTGTGTCTGCTGCCCCCCCCTGTTGTGCTGATCAGTATATCTGTGCTGATCAGCAACTTTTTGGGGGTGCTGGGTTATATATATACAGCTGTGCTGCGTGTGCAACTGACTGCTGCCCCCCCTTTTGTGCTGATCAGTATAAATTAACTGATCAGCAACTTTTTGGGGGTGCAGAGTTTTTTTTTTATATATATACCTGTCAGTGCTGCTGCTGCAGTGTCATAGAGTGATAGATAGTGAGAGATAGAGAGATAGAGAGAGATAGTGACAGAGAGTGATAGAGAGTGCTATATTTTGTGTCTGCTGCCCCCCCTTTTGTGCTGATCAGTATATCTGTGCTGATCAGCAACTTTTTGGGGGTGCAGAGTTTTTTTTTTTATATATATACCTGTCAGTGCTGCTGCTGCAGTGTCATAGAGTGATAGATAGTGAGAGATAGAGAGATAGAGAGAGATAGTGACAGAGAGTGATAGAGAGTGCTATATTTTGTGTCTGCTGCCCCCCCTTTTGTGCTGATCAGTATATCTGTGCTGATCAGCAACTTTTTGGGGGTGCAGGTTTTTTTTTTATATATATACCTGTCAGTTGCTGCCAGTTGCACTGTCAGTTGCACCAAAGGTTGTGCACCTGCTGCCCCTCACTGGTAATCAGTGTCGCATCTGTGATCACCTTTTTTTTTTTTGAGGGTGCTGTGGGGTCTTTTTTTAATTTTTTTTTACACACACTGTGATTTTGTGGGTGTCCTGTGGCCACTGTGCGCTGATCAGTGACGTACATCACTGATCAGCTTTTTCGGCACAGGGTTGATCTATTTTTTTTTTTTTTTGATCAAATTCCTGTTGCCTTTGAGCGCTGTTCAGTGACGGACGTTATTGACCAACATCTGTGCTCAATTTTTGGCGCAGGACCTTTTTTTTTTTTTTAACCCCTTCATTTTTTTTTATTGGGATCAATTTCCTGTATAAAGTATTTTTTTTCTGCACTACATACACACTACACACTACATACCCCCCGTGTTGAAATAAAGTTTGTACCCCCCCTACACTATACACGTGTTGAAACATTTCACTACCAGAAACACAAAAATAAAAATGTCATCCCAAATGTCATCCCAAATGTCATCCCAGTCATCCAGAAGAATGTATTCAGCGGAGGAGGCATATGCCATGCTTGCCTCTGACTCTGACACAGCCAGTGATGCAAGCGGGGAATTTGAAGGATTCATCTTAAGCTCCTCTTCCTCCTCTAGTGATGAGGGACCCCCTCAAAGACGCCCCCGTAGAGCAGCTGAGAACCCCCCCCCCCAATAATTGATCTCGTATGGACCCCACCACCAGACAATTTTGAGCCCCAGGTTCCTGAGTTTTTGGCCATCCCAGGAATCCAATTTGATTCCACAGGTCTCAGAGAAATTGACTTTTTCAAATTATTTTTCTCTGATGATTTTATAAATTTAATGGTGGACCAAACTAATTTATATGCCCAGCAGTTTATTGCTCAAAACCCCACGTCATCATTTGCTAGGTGGACCCCTGTAGATGCAGTAGAGATGATGACGTTTTGGGGTCTGGTGTTTCATATGGGCATAGTAAAAAAGCCAGAAATTAGGCAATATTGGAGTACAGATGTTCTGTACAGCACCCCACTTTACCGTATGGCCATGACCCGGACTCGTTTTGAGTTACTCCTTAAATTTTTGCATTACAACGATAATGCACAGTGCCCACCCAGAGATGATCCCACCTTTGACCGGCTATTCAAAGTCAGGCCGGTCATTGATCATTTCAGTGCCAAATTTGCAGAGATGTACATCCCAGATAAATTCATTTGCATAGACGAGTCCCTTATACATTTTAAAGGAAGGGTTAAATTCCGCCAGTACCTTCCCAGTAAGAGGGCAAGGTATGGCAAAAAAAGGAAAAAGCTGTGTGAAAGCACCTCAGGGTACACCCACAGGTTTAGGGTATATGAAGGGAAGGATTCAAGAATTGAACCGCCAGAATGCCCCCCCTCCCTCGTAGGTGTTAGTGGAAAAATTGTCTGGGATTTAGTGCACCCCTTCCTGGATAAAGGTTATCACCTCTATGTGGATAACTTTTACACTAGCATCCCCCTGTTTAAGGCCCTTGGTTCAAGAGGTACAGCAGCTTGCGGTACTGTGCGCAAGAACCAAAGAGGCCTCCCAAAAACGCACATTGCCCAAGTACTGAGAAGGGGTGAAAGCAGGGGAATATGCACCGAAAATATGTTGTTGGTCAAATATAAGGACAAGAGGGATGTCCTTATACTGACAACAATTCACGGAGACAGTACCACCTCCGTCCCTGTACGAGGTACCAGTACCCACACCTCAAAACCTAATTGTATACTGGATTACAATAAGTACATGGGCGGAGTGGATCTTTCAGATCAGGTACTGAAGCCGTACAGTGCCCTGCGGAAAACAAAAATCTGGTACAAGAAGCTGGCCGTGTATATCATCCAGATGGCACTGTATAACGCTTACGTGCTATTCCGTTCTACCAGCCAGAGGGGGACATTTATGCACTTTCAAGAGGAAGTCATAAAGGGCCTAATATTTGGGAACCAGCAGGCAGAGGGCCCCAGTACTTCTAGTACTGGCCCCCGTATTGTACCAGGGCAGCATTTTCCTGATGAAATCCCCTCCACTGGAAAAAAGGGCAGGACACAAAAAAGGTGCAAAGTTTGCTATAAAAAGGGAATAAGAAAGCAAACTATTTTCCAGTGTGACACTTGCCCCGACAAACCCGGCCTATGTATAAAGGAGTGTTTTAAAATATACCACACATCTATGGATTATTAGGTTCATCATTTCACCGTGCTTCGGGGGTCTTGCTAATGCCACATAGCACCCACCATTCATTCCACCAGAATCTGAGCCGCAAAATCCAAAAATCACTCCTTCCCTTCTGAGTCCTGCCATGCACCCAACTGGTATTTTTTGGTCACATGTGAGGCATTGCCGTACTCGGAAGAAATTGGGGCACAGATTTTGGGGTGCTTTTTCTCCTTCATACCTTATGAAAATGAAAAATTTTGAGCCAGAACTGCATTTTTGTGTAAAAAAATGTAATTTTTCATTTGCACAGCCCAGTTGTATCAAAATTGGTGAAACCCCTGGGGGTTTGAAATGTACACTATACCCCTAGATGAATTCCCTGAGGGGTGTAGTTTGCAAAATGGGGTCACTTGTGGGGGGGTTCCACTGTATTGGTGCTTTGGGGGTCTTGCTAATGCGACATAGCACCCACCAACATTCCACCAGAATCTGTGCTGCAAAATCCAAATATCACTCCTTCCCTTCTGAGTCCTGCCATTTTTTGGTCACACATGAAGCATTGCCGTACTCGGGAGAAATTGGGGCACAGATTTTGGGGTGCTTTGTCTCCTTCATTCCTTGTGAAAATGAAAAATTTTGAGCCAGAACTGCATTTTTGTGTAAAAAATTTAATTATTCATTTTCACTGCCACGTTGCACCACAATTGGTGAAACCCCTGGGGGTTTGAAATGTACATTATACCCCTAGATGAATTCCCAGAGGGGTGTAGTTTGCAAAATGGGGTCACTTGTGGGGGGCTTCCACTGTATTGGTGCTTCGGGGGTCTTGCTAATGCGACATAGCACCCACCAAAATTCCACCAGAATCTGAGTTGCAAAATCCAAAAATCACTCCTTCCCTTCTGAGTCCTGCCATGCACCCAACTGGTATTTTTTGGTCACATGTGAGGCATTGCCATACTCGGGAGAAATTGGTGCACAGATTTTGGGGTGCTTTTTCGGTACTTATGTAGTATCTGGGCTGCCGATTTTTTGATTGTATGCCTTAAGTTAAGGCATACAATCAGATGCGATGCGATGCGATATCGCATCGCATCGCATCGCATCGCATCCGATATCGGATGCGATGACCCGATTTTTCCATAGGAATCAATGTTAAAATGATTCCTATGGAAAAATGGGTCCTTTTCATACCCCTACTATCCAAGTGGGCATGGAGTTGGATATAAACCTGTGGCGAGCGTAGCGAGCCACCGAGCCCGAAGCGTGGCGAGCGAAGCGAGCCCCGCGAGGGGACGGTATTCGTCCCCTCGCGGGGCTCGCTTCGCTCGCCACGCTTCGGGCTCGGTGGCTCGCTACGCTCGCCACAGGTTTATATCCAACTCCATGCCCACTTGGATAGTAGGGGTATGAAAAGGACCCATTTTTCCCATTGAATTCCATGTTAAAATGGACTCAGTCCATTTTAACATTGATTCCTATGGAAAAAAATCGGGTCATCGCATCGCATCGCATCGCATCGAATCGCATGGTCGCATGCGATGCGATCTCCCGATCCGACCCGATTTAGAAATCGGCAGCCCAGATACTACATAAGTACCGCTTTTTCTCCTTCATACCTTATGAAAATGAAAAATTTTGAGCCAGAACTGCATTTTTGTGTAAAAAAATGTAATTTTTCATTTGCACAGCCCAGTTGTATCAAAATTGGTGAAACCCCTGGGGGTTTGAAATGTACACTATACCCCTAGATGAATTCCCTGAGGGGTGTAGTTTGCAAAATGGGGTCACTTGTGGGGGGCTTCCACTGTATTGGTGCTTTGGGGGTCTTGCTAATGCGACATAGCACCCACCAACATTCCACCAGAATCTGAGCTGCAAAATCCAAAAATCACTCCTTCCCTTCTGAGTCCTGCCATGCACCCAAATGGTATTTTTTGGTCACATGTGAGGCATTGTCGTACTCGGGAGAAATTGGGGCACAGATTTTGGGGTGCTTTGTCTCCTTCATTCCTTGTGAAAATGACAAATTTGGAGCCAGAACTGCATTTTTGTGTAAAAAATGTAATTTTTCATTTGCACAGCCCAGTTGTATCAAAATTGGTGAAACCCCTGGGGGTTTGAAATGTACACTATACCCCTAGATGAATTCCCTGAGGGGTGTAGTTTGCAAAATGGGGTCACTTGTGGGGGGGTTCCACTGTATTGGTGCTTCGGGGGTCTTGCTAATGCGACATAGCACCCACCAACATTCCACCAGAATCTGAGCTGCAAAATCCAAAAATCACTCCTTCCCTTCTGAGTCCTGCCATGCACCCAAATGGTATTTTTTGGTCACATGTGAGGCATTGCCGTACTCGGGAGAAATTGGGGCACAGATTTTGGGGTGCTTTGTCTCCTTCATTCCTTGTGAAAATGAAAAATTTGGAGCCAGAACTGCATTTTTGTGTGAAAAAATTTATTTTTCATTTTCACTGCCCAGTTTTACCACAATTGGTGAAACCCCTGGGGGTTTGAAATGTACACTATACCCCTAGATGAATTCCCTGAGGGGTGTAGTTTGCAAAATGGGGTCACTTGTGGGGGGGTTCCTAACTTTTAGCATCTTATGGTGCCTAGAAACCTACATGGTGCCTAAAAAATAATCTCATAAAAAGGAGGCTCCAAAATCAAGTAGATGCTCCTTCTATTATGAAGTCTGTGGTTTGGTCAACGTGCACACTAGGGCCACATATAGGATATTTATGAAAACAAAAGAATTGGGGGAATCAATTTTTAGTCACATTTCTCTAGTAAAATCTACTGTGTTCCTTAGAAAAATGTATTAAAATTGCAAATCTGCAAAAAAAATGAAATTTTGAAATTTCACCTACACTTTGTTTTAATTCCTGTGAAACACCTAAAGGGTTAACAAACTTCCAAAATTCTGTTTTGAATACTGTGAGGGGTGCAGTTTTTGAAATGGCATCATTTATGGGGGTGTCTCACATACAAGTCCCTCAAAGTCACATCAGAACTGAACTGGTCCCTAAAAAAATCAGTGTTTGACATTTTCTTGAAAATTTGAGAATTTGCTATTCATATTTTAAGCCTCCTAGTGTCCAAAAAAATTAAAAGGATGTTGAAATAATGATGGAAACATAAAGTAGACATATGGTCTATGTTAGTTATTAACTATTTTGAGTGGTATGATTATTTGTCTCACAAGCAGAAAATTTAACATTTTGAAAATTGCTAAATTTTCCATTTTTTTACGACATTTTGGTATTTTTCACAAAAAAACACAGACTGTATCGACCCAAATTTACCACTAACTTGAAGTACAATGTGTCACGAGAAAACAATCTCAAAATCACTGGGATAAGTAAAAGCAAAAAAAAGTTATCCCCACTTAAGTGATACCTGTCAGATTTGAAAAAAAGGGCTCTGTCAGGAAGGCAAAAACAGGCTGCGGCGGGAAGGGGTTAACATCGTGCGGCTCCGCCTCCCGAATGCCGCTATTGGCCGCCTTGCGGCCTAGCGGCCAATCAGGAGCCGCTAGGCCGCAAGGCGGCCAATAGCGGCATTCGGGAGGCGGAGCCGCACGATGTACACAGTGTACCGTGCGTCTCCCTGTCCGGTCTGGATTCGGGCTGTCGGTTTGTTTTTTTGCCAAGACACTTACCTGGACTACGTCGCGCTGGGACAGGTGAGTATGGTTTCCTTCCACAGCTTCCCAAATGGATTTCGTCGGATCCGGACGGCGACAGCGACGGTCGACATGGAGGCAGAAGACGACACAGGACCAGAAGACGACGACACAGGACCAGGGCTACCTACGGAAAGAAGATAGGTAAGTATTAGTATGTGTGGGCTTTGTATGTATTAAAGTTTTTTTTTAAAAGTGTGTCAGTGTGTTTTGTGTACTATTTTTTTAACTGTGGAACTACAAGTGCCAGCGGGCCCTTTAATGCCCAGCAGGCTGGGACTTGTGGTTCTCCAAGTCCCAGCTTGCTGGGGAGGCTTGCTGGCACTTGTAGTGCCACAGTAAAAAACAATAGATTAGTCTTTTTTTTACACCATAATCAGCCCGATGCCCACCGCCCAGGGGCATCGGGGACAGTACCAGGCTTCAGCCTGGTCAGGTAAGTCCTGGAGGGGGGGGACCCCTTCATTGGGGGGGTCCCCACTCCCCCAGGGCCCCTGGCCAGGCTGACCGGTCAGGGGGTTAATGTTTTGGCCGCGGGACCTTATATTATAAGTGTCCCCCGGCTGTGACATTACCCTGCGTGCTGGTTGTGCCTGGGACTGGTTCTTGAAATACGGGGGACCCCTAGTCATTTTGTCCCCCGTATTTTGGGAACCAGCCCCGGACCTGGAGCCTGGGGCTGGTTGTTAAAAATCGTGGATCCCCTATTTGTCGGGTTCCCTGATTTTTAATTACCGGCCCCGGCTCCTTCAGCCTGGTGCTGGTTTTGGCTGTGGGGGGGACCCCACGCCGTTTTTTTTTTAAATTTATTTAATTTTTCTATTTTTTTACACCGCAGCCTGCACGGATCTGACTGATCCGTGTAGACTTAAAGCAAATAGAACAGGAAAATGGTGTTCTATTTTCCTGTCGTATTTGCGTGCCTGTTTTACACCACTAAGCAGCCGTATTATCCATACGGCTGCTTAGTAAATCAGAAACCACCATTCTTTTGAATGGTGATTTCTGTCGTATCCTATCGATGGTGTAGACCATGGGTCCTCAAACTGCGGCCCTCCAGATGTTGTGAAACTACAAATCCCAGCATGCCTTGCCACAGTTTTACAATGGAGTGTTAAAACTGTGGCAAGGCATGTTGGGATTTGTAGTTTCACAACATCTGGAGGGCCGCAGTTTGAGGACCCATGGTGTAGACATTCGTATTTGTAAATACAAATACGAATGTTCCATCTTTAGGAATACGAATTGTTGTATTTTTGGGATTGTAAATCCCGAAAATACAAATTCGTAAAAAAAAGGTGTATTTCTCCCTACGAATACACCTTTTTTCTACGAATCCATTTTGGTAAATGTCCCCCTCAATGCCTTGAGCATCCTGATCATCTAGATCATCAGCAGGTACATTCTGATAAGGTTCGTCTATGTAGTCAGGGTCCAGTTGGTTATCATCATCTGGGACAAAAACCACTGAAGTAGCCTTCCTCTTCCCGGTTCCCGGAGAGGATGGCCTAACCTGTACTGAGGCAGTCACAGACTGCTGCAGTGAATCCACTGTGGAGGAGATTTGAGTCAATTGGGACTGAAAAACCTCCCTATCCTGCTTTGATGCCGCTAGCTCGGCTGTGAGGTTAGCCAGAATAGCCTGCAAAGCCTCTGGGGACTGTAATGGAGACTGAGGTAAAGGTGAATGGCTCACACTGGTTCCCTGCTTAGAGGCATAGCATGACTCACAGAGGGATACTCCCTTAAGGCGTCTATACATTTATTTGGCTTGCGGCGACTTAAACGCCCCAACTGATTGATATTAAATATGGGAACGACTGAGACGGCCCATCTGACTAAGGCACAACCTAACGCTGGGAAGTCTCACCACCCCCGCTCTGGCCGGTGTGGACACTCCGCTGACGGAGTGCCCACCGCGCCCCCCCCCCCCGCAAAGGCAGGACACCCTGCCGTCTTTCCAGGGGGCAGTGCCTCCCAGCGCCCTCTCATGCCACAAGTGACCGCTGGACTATGACGCCCTACCGCCACCGCCAGGCTCTAAGAGACAAACTAAAATAGTCTCGAAGAGCCGCCGCATGCCACCCGAACGAAAACTGACCTAGGTGTCCGCTAACTTAAGTTAAACAGGAAAAAATATCCCCCAACAATACCCCTAAACCCAAATTAGATAGGTGGACCCCATCGTTGGCAAAGTGCTGGGTACTAGATCTCACGAGCAAGGGGTGGCGAACTGCTGATCCCCCCTTACTTAAACAAATTTCGACACTGCAAAGTTCACCTTCTTCCTAGCTTTGTCAACCGCGGAGACATTAATGGAACCACGCCAAACTGTACGGGGGACGATATCCGACCAAACTATGTGGACCAAACTATGTGGACCGACGGCCAAAGGCGCATAACCTCGAGGAGGTCCGCCTTGATTGCTAATATGATGGCCATGCCCTTCGTCTGGCACAAATCGTTCCCACCCAGGTGAATAGCTATTATGGCGGGGCGACCCCAAGCCCTCTCCTCACTCAGTAATAAGGGCAATAAACCGGACCACTTAAGACCCCTGACCCCAAACCCACCGGACAATTCAGAAGCTCTCCTAGCTAAAGGGTGCCGTTTGGCCCAAAATACAAATGAATGTCCCACTACCCACATCTGTCCTGGGGGTATTGAAGGGGAAGCTGAAAGAAAAAGGTCCTAGCATCAGAAATTATACATTACAAAGATTAGTACAGCAAGTACCGTATATTCCGGCGTATAAGACGACTTTTTAGCCCATAAAAATTTTCCCTCTAGTGGGGGGTCGTCTTATACGCCGGGCACGGCATATATTCACTAAAGGGTACCTCTCCTCGGCCCCCCCCCCTTCTTATGCATACGTACCGTACCTTAATAATAAAAGATAGAAGTACGGTATTTGTCTGCATCGGTGTTTTCTTCAGCCTAACGGCCTGTCAGATTGCACATTTGATGTCGGCGGCAGGCTCGGGTGTTTTCGGCGGGGCTCGGGAGGACTTGGGAGCGCTCAGGCACACGAGTACCCCCGAGCCCCGCCGAAAACACCCGAGCCTGCCGCCGACATCAAATGCGCAATCAGACAGGCCGTTAGGCTGAAGAAAACATGACAGGGTATTGTCTAATCGCTGTGCCCAATTATCCCCCCACAAATGACATAACTCTCTTGTTGGATAAAATTGGCCACAGCAGCCATCTTTATTGAAACAATACAAAATTAACAATAATCAAAAACATTCCCCACGGAAGGTGGTCCCCGAGGCCCTCAATAAATCAATCCACACCTCTAAGCACTTCCAGGAGTTGTTACCCCCAGCCGATAGCGATTGGCTCGAGGGCACCAATTGTCAACACCCAGTGCTCATTAATTAGCCTCACCCAGGGGAGTCCAGCCCCCTCATGGGGCCCTCCCCGCCGCATAATTAAGCCTCAATGCCACCAACCTCGAGGACCCCCCTCCGACACCAAGCACGGGGTTAAGCCCTTGACCCCGGGCGACCCCCCCACATCCGGAACGCTGTTTCTATCCCTTCCTGTAGTCCCAAGGACCAAACATCGATCCCTACAGCGTTCAAATGCACACCGTCTCCTCTCCAAAAAGCACCGGCACCAGACTCAAGTTCCCTGTGCCTCACCACCACCGCGCCGTTTCTAGCCATAAAACGCCCAATTGCCCTGTTGACTTTTATCCGTGCCTTATTGATCTTGTCAGCCGACCTTGCATCCCTCCAGTAACGGCGCGGCACAATATCCGACCAAACTGTGATCACCTCTGGAAACATTGCCCATAAACGTAGGAGATCAAACTTGATATCCCGTATCAACTCCCTAAATGGTCTGCTCCCAAGGTCATTCCCTCCCACGTGCAACACTAATATGTCGGGAGCCCTATCGAGCCGAACAAAACGGTGAAATTCCTGTAACATTCCACTCCATACCATACCGCGCTTCCCCAGCCATCGAACCACTGCCTCCTCTCTATCCAAACCTAGCTGGCGGCCGTTCGGTCTGACATCAGCCCGCAAAGCTCCCCAAAAGACATATGAATGTCCTAAACTCCAAATCAGGCACGGGGGATGCCCTAAAATTAGAAAGAACACAATCAGCCTCAACAATCCCCTAAACGAACATATGAACGAAAACGAGACGATTCCCATCGCCCAATGCGCTTAATCAGCTCATCTCCCAAACCCATCCTAGCAGCCTCAGTTGCGGCCCCGATGCGGAAAGAGTGACCCGCGTATTCCTCCCCCTTGAGGCCCAACGTCCGCAGGACTGCTCTAAACACGCTTGTGAACTGGAACCGTGATAAAAAGGACCCATTCGCATGCATCAGCAAAGGATCCCTTTCTCTGCCCACTCTGACTTCCTTAAATATCCTCAGCCGTGCTACCGGGCACATATCTGAGCCCGGTACAGAGAAGAGAACTACCTTCTTCCCCCTCCCTAATTGATCCGTCTTAGACCTCCTCACCACTAGCTCCACCCTATCCGAGTATAAATCCACATCCTCCCCTAACAAACCTCCCGGCCTGGAGACGCTTGGACTCACGAGTTCACCAATCCGCAGAGCCCCGAAGAAGGCAAGCGAAAAGGCTACCCCGAACAATCTTTCCTCGAAATTGGAACTACAGACCTCACCCAACTTCCTGCCCATATTCTGCAACAACTGGAAGGACACCGGCCTTCTCTGATCCTGTACTACATGTCCTTTTCTCCAGCCTTTTAAAGCCTGCGCAATCAGGAAATTCTTTGTGACATCAGGCCTCCCACCTGCACGAAACCCAAAAGCTAAGCCCGCCATACAGCGCGTGATCTTAGCCACTGACCAACCAATCTCCTTACAATGGCCTATGTATAGCAAGACAGCCAACTCGTCATCATCCTCTTTCAAACCTACTACCTCACGCCATTCTAACCAGCTCCGCCATTCCTGGTTGTATGCCGACCATGTATTTGGGGCCAAGGATTCCCTGATGAGCTGATCGACTACCCGTCCAGCAGAGCCCAGAGCCGACTCGGGAACCCGGTCCCCTCCCTGTCCGCCTCTGGCGCCAACTCCCGGAATCGTTCCCACTGTGAACGAGATAAAGAATCCGCAATGCCGTTAGAGACACCGGGAACGTGCCTAGCCACAACCCACAAATTCAAAGCCAGACATTCCAATACCCACTGCTGCAAAATAGTAACCACCGGAGGTGAAGATGCCGACAATTGATTAATAGCCATGACCACCCCCAAATTATCGCAGTAAAAACAAATCTTCCTATCGCGGAACAGCTCACCCCAAACAACAACTGCAACCAAATTAGGAAACAATTCCAACAATGCTAAATTTTTAACCAAGCCTCTCTGCACCCAAGACTCCGGCCACCGGCCCACACACCAATGTCCCTGGCAATAAGCCCCAAAACCGCCACTCCCAGCGGCGTCTGTGAAAAGGTCTAGCTCTGTAGCCACGCACGTGTCTGACATCCACAACGCCCTGCCATTAAAGGTTTCCAGAAAAGATGCCCACACCCGCAAGTCCCCTTTCAACTCACTACCTAATCTGACAAAATGATGAGGAAGAACCACCCCTGCTGTCGCTGCTGCCAGCCTCCTGCTGAAAATGCGGCCCATCGGCATAATGCGACACGCAAAATTCAACTTACCCAGCAAGGACTGTAATTCCCTCAATCTGATTTTCTTCAACAGCAACGCCCTCCCTACCTCGGCCTTCAAACCCAGTAACTTTTCTTCAGGCAAGCGACACTCCATATTCACAGTATCAATGACAATACCCAAAAAACTGATCACAGTCGCAGGGCCCTCCGTCTTTCCCGGAGCAAGCGGGACCCCAAAGTCTGCCGACACCCTTTCAACAGTCCTCAACAATAAATCACATACACCGGTCCCCCCGGGACCAATACATAAAAAATCATCTAGGTAATGAATAACTGAACTGCACCCAGAGACATCCTTAACCACCCACTCCAAAAAGGAACTAAAGGCCTCAAAATAAGCACACGACAAGGAGCACCCCATCGGTAAACAACGATCAACAAAAAACTCCCCATCCCAACAACATCCCAACAAGCGCAAACTGGTTGGATGAACAGGCAGCAACCGGAATGCCGATTCAATATCAGTCTTTGCCAACATGGCCCCTTTCCCAAACCGATTCACCCACTTAACGGCCGCATCAAAGGATGTATAAACCACCGAGCAGATGTCGGGGTCAATGCCATCATTGACCGACGCCCCTTTTGGGAAGGATAAATGGTGTATCAGCCGAAACTTGTTCGCCTCCTTTTTTGGCACCACCCCCAATGGAGAGACTATCAAATCTGGCCACGGTGCCGCCCTAAACGGTCCAGCCATACGACCCAGCTGCACCTCCTTAAACAGTTTTTCCTGCACCACTTCAGGATGCTCCCTAGCAGACTTCAAATTCCTCCTAAAACTTCCTGACACCTGCACGTCAGAAGGTATCTTAAAACCTTCCCTAAACCCCTCCTCCAACAAGGCGGCTGTCCGCTGGTCAGGATACCTACGCAGATAACCCAGCATCCTTTCCAGCCGAACTGGTGTCGCCCCCTTTTGAACTACTGTCTCGGGACTTCCCTCTGAAGCATTTATTTGCCCCATGGTTCCCTCCACATGATGAACATTCATGCTTGAATTTGCATTTTGCTCCAAACCGGCATGACCCATCGTTGAAGGCAAAGCAGAGTCCCTTCTGCATGGCCGTCCCGCTTGTGGCCTCTCTCGGCCCCCCCCCATCCCCACGAAAGGGCTGCCCACTTTTTATGGGGGCCGTTACCTTTAACCATAAAGCAATATCCTTATGATCCCAACGAATGTTGGGGCGAACCGCCTTCCTCTGCCTAAACTGCTCATCATACCTGAGCCAGGCCATGCCCCCGTACATACGGTATGCCTCTCCTATCGCATCCATGTAACAGAATAAGCCTGAACAATTGTCAGGTGCCTTCTCCCCAATCACACTAGCTAAAATAGCAAATGCCTGTAACCAATTTGTGAATGACCGCGGTATCAGCCGATACCGCCGCCGTTCCTCCTCCTCCTTTTTCTCCTCCTTGCGGGGCCTATCCAGGTTAAAACGCTCTAAGGGTAGTAATGAAAATATATCCACATATTCCCCTTTCCAAATCTTCTCCCTCACCTCCTGCTTCAGGTGGGCCCCCAATGGCCCCTCAAAACATACATACACCTCCCCTTTCGCAGTGTCACTAAGCCTCCCACTCTCATCCTGCGTCACCACACTGCCCCCTTCAGCCCCTGCCCTGCTGCTGCTTTGCTCCCCGCCGGATACCAGCACCACGCTGCTCCCCGGCACCCCACTGCTAACCGGCACCCCACTGCTAACCGGCACCCCACTGCTAACAGGCACACTATTACTGACCGGCACACTAATGCTAGCTGGTGTGCCCGAATTCTGCGGTGCCCATGCTGCCGCCGGGGACGGCCCCGCCCCCTGCCGCAAACCCACCAGCCAATCTGCAAAACCACTCAATAATTCGGTAAAGCCCCTACTCATTTCCCCCTGGGGGGCTAACCCTCCCCCCCCTGACTTTGTGCTAAAGCATTAATAGACATAGAGACAGACTCACCAGGCTGCCTGGGGGCTGTGAACCCAGCAGCCGCAGGTCCAGTGTCCTGACGGGTCCCAGATGAAGAAGGACCAGGTATCTCTCCATCGTCTGCTGACGCTGCCATCTCTCTTCTCCTGTCCTCCCGACCTTCAGGTATAGCACCAGCCGGCGTGACCGTGTTGGAGGCGGAGCCAGCTGTGCGTCTCTCGCTCCGTGTACCAGGCCTGCGGTCCGCAGCCTGTACTTCTGCCCCCCTGGCACGACTCACCCCGCGCTGGGCAGCGGCATGCCCCGCATGCCCCGCCGCTCCAGGTCCAGACCCACGTGACGCCGGATCTTCTTGCACGTGGGGGGGGTTCCCCCCGCGCGGAGGGTTCCGCCTGCATGTTGGATTCCTCCCAGACCTGGTCCTGCGGGCGGAAGGTGCCCGGCCCGCAGCCTGGCCTGGAGGGTCCCTGACGGGGCTCCTAGAACGGCGCTGAACCCTGGGGGACACGGATGGGCTGAAGCGCTCCGGAGGCCTGGACCTCCGAGGCCGTGCGCCCGCTGGAGCAGCCTCCTGCGTTGCTGCTCCCAGTCCCCCCAGCAGACCTGACATCTGCTGCTGCAGCCACTCTGTCCCTCTGGTGCCTGCTGCCTCCCTGAGGGCAGCCAGTGCTGCAGATACCTCAGCATCAGCGTTTGGGGAAGCCATGGGAGATGCAGTGCTGCTTAGCTGTTCAGAAAAATCTCCCAGTGACCCCTATTTCCTGCCTGCACTCTGCTTATATACCCTTACTACACCCCGTTAAGCCCCTCCCCTGGGGCTTACACCCCTTCTATGACTGTCCAGCTAGTCAGCTCCCTACAAACCCTGTCAGGGGAGCCTACCCCCAGGCTTTGCCTCCAGTCCGGCTCCTACACTGATGCAGACAAATACCGTACTTTTATTATTAAGGTACGGTACCTATGCATAAGAAGGGGGGGGGGGGCGAGGAGAGGTACCCTTTAATGAATACCGAGGTACCCTTTAATGAGGACAGCGGCATCACTGCAGGGAAGCTGCAGATGAGGGGGTATAAAAACTTTATGTGGTGGGTTATGCTGGGGCAGGACAAACCTGCCCTGATAGGTTTGTCCTGCCCCAGCAAAACCCACCACTCAAGGGACCAGACAGCTGCTAGTGACAGGGAGGTGTGCGAAAGAGGGGGTAGTCTTATATGGCGAGTATATAACAAACTCTACATTTTGAGTGGAAATGTTGGGGGGTCGTCTTATACGCCTAGTCGTCTTATACACCGGCAAATACGGTAAGTTAGTAACAATGGACCCAAGTGAAGTCGAAAACTTGATAAAAACCTCTCGTGTGTCCCGGAAGGGGGAGGTGGGCCGAATTGAAATTACTGAGGACCCACGGAGGTAAAAAAAGCAAGAAAGTCCTTCACACCCCTGATTCCGGAACACTAGCTGTTCCAAAACCAGCGGGTAAACAACGTTTTTGGGTCAGCGCAGAAGGCGCACTACAACTAAATCTTATCTAACCTTATATAAGTCTTAAATGCAGCGGATTTCCATGGACCCATTGCTTGAATGGAAGAGTCAGGAAGCCCGCTGGCCGCTGCGCATGTGGCTGCCCCAATGCGGAAGGAGTGCGTACCATACTCGCCCTCCCTCAGACCTAGATGGTGCAAGCAACGCTTAAATACCGCTCCAAACTGAAACTTGGAAAGCGGAGTCCCGTCACTATGCAACAGCCATTGGGGCCCGCCCTGAGGTCTAGCAGCCACGTAAATGGTGGCCAAAGCCACGGGGCACAACCTTGGCTCCGAATGAGCCTGCATGGTGACCCACTTCCCTCAGCCTAGCTGATCGGTCTTAGACCGAGGAATTTTGCACTTAAGAGCACTCTCTGTCAATACTACATGCGTGAACAGCATTCCTGTGCTCGCAGAAGCCCTACTGGCTGCAACCAGCTCGCTGATCCTGAAAGCGCCAAAGAAGGCCACGGAGAAGGCTAACCCAAATAGACTAGACTCAAAAGGGGAGTCAGCGATTTCTGACAACGCCCCTATTAAACTACCCAGTAAGTGTAAATCTATGGGCCTGCGCGTATCAGCCTTGGGGGGGGCGCTCTTTAGCCCAACCTCGCACGGCCTTACTAAGCACAAAGGATCTAGTAGGATCTTGCATTCCCCGCAAACGTGCATGAAACGCAATTCCCGCCAAAGCGGCACCCATGGCTGCCCTGGACCTACCCCGGCAGAAATGATCCCAAACAAACGCCAGCAAGCAGTCCTCCTCTGACTTACCCTGAAACGTAAACCTAAGGCGATGTGCTTCCCAGTCCAGTAAACTCCTGCGACCAGCGATTAGAATGGGGCTGAAAACGGGAGCGATTTATAGCAGGGGCACACTCCCATCACTGGCAATATGGTCACCAGCGACCATATTTCCAGCGATTATAGCCCATATCGCTACCGTGTGTACACGGCTTTAGTACATCCCCTTAGTACTTGCCCATTACCTCGTTAGCTGCTATATTGCATGCAGAGAACCATGTCACCAGCCTCACCACTGCGTCGCCCAGACTGAAGGGCCATAGGTTAACCCTAGGAGTTGATGTTCCTCAATAGTGACTTGAGATGGCTCCACGGGTGTCTGTCTTCTTTCTTGGATGGCAGCTTCTCCTGTGATGATTGGTGGTTACATAAACTAGATAATCACAGCTGTGTATGCATTTGCATGCCAACCTGATTTATACTCTATGTGCAAATGCCCCGTTGCCATCCAGTGTCCCCCATGTAGCCACACGAGGAGATGAAGTTCAGTTGTGCACAGCCCATATTGGCCACAGATCCATAGAGATGTATATGTCTGACTTGGACAACATGCGCAGGGTGGTACATATGAGATGCCGCTGCTTCAGGCCTTTTGTGGTTATAGAAAACAAGCCCCTTACTGGATTGCATTTCATTGGGGAATGGCTTTGTGGTGCTTTAACCCTTTGAGTGCCAATGAATTTGTCAAAATAGGTGTGAAAATTGCCAAGCAAACATCATCATAACGACTGGCAATGTTACCTTATATAGGAAATATAATCTGTTTTTACACTTTTGTTATTTGAATTGATATAACAAACCTGGCAATTTTAGCAGATATTTTGAACACATGAGATGTTGGTCTCAAAGGGTTAAAAAAAAATAACAAAACACATATGCCATTACGCTGACTTGGTAAAATGATGGTAATCTCCATTGTTATAGTGTTGGATGTCAGTACGGTCACTTTGCACGGAGGGGTTTTACACAGACACGATTTATAAACATGTTGGTTTAACTACCTGACATTACTGAAGGAAGAGATGTAAGTAGAGGTGGCCAACACATCCCCTGGCCCAAGCTCTCCAAGCATGTGTCTGCACCAGGTGACGGGTAGTCATACCCATCCAGGGGCACTGACGGGGTGCATGGGCCCTGCTATGGTTACCGGACCTTGTTAAAAAAAAATGGTTTTGCACAGGCAGTGGGCACTACAGGTGGGTGGCAGGGAGGGATCACGCCTGCATCAGGGCTGCAGCATCTGCCTCTCTCCCCAGCTCCGCACACAGCACTGAGCAGCATGTCCTGAGCAGAAGAGAGAGGCTGTGCTGTGGCAGCCTTTCATTTCTCCCAACTGCCCGGCTCCCTGCAACAGGGGAGGAGGAACCTCCAGCAGACCTGGGCCCGGGTAATAAGTACTGGCTCCCCCCTCTCAATGCCACTGCACCCACCTACAGCTGGTCACACCAGAGGCGGATTTAAACCTCACGGTGCCCAAGGCAAGATACCGGTTTGAGGCCCTCCTCAAACAATCCATAGCACTATAATCTTGCTGCTGATTGCAGGCGCCATAGATAAAGTACCTTGGCGCATGCAGGGTTTACCTATAAATGCTCAGCTGCATGAACATCGGCATTGAGTACAAATCTGAATCAGGCTCTAGGTCTTAGCTGACTACCTGGGTCACATGTACAGTAACCTGGTTTCCCACATACAGTGGATGACACCATATGTTTTATATCCTATTAAAGGGACTTTGGGAGTGTGCGCTGGTCCATGTGATGCCATGACATCAGGCAGTAGTCATGCAATGCTCCTCTGGGAATGTTTTGGATGGCCAGGATATCTTTATGGGCCCCTTGGGACGTGCTGGGCCCTAGGCAGGTGCAGTGGTTACTTATGGTAAATCTGCCTCTGGGCCACACCCATTTGCATGGTATATTTACAAAGGACGCAGGCCCTTACCTGACCGTCCAGGCAGAAAGAGAGGAATCGGATCATTCGTCATACTGCATATAGGTCTACAAGCATTAGGTCTACACCATTAGGTCGACTTGCATTTAGGTCGACCTGACTGAAGGTCGACATGGGTTATGTCGACAGGGTCATTAGGTCGACATGTGTTAGGTCGACAGGTGTTAGATCGAGAGGGTCATTATGTCGACCGGTATAAGGTCGACAGGTTGATTAGGTCGACAGTGAAAAAGTCGACTTTTTTTCACTTTTCAAGCGTCGACAGAGTCAACATAGCACCGCGTCCCCTTGCATGGCTCGCTGCACTCGCCATGCTTCGGGCACACTATTTGATTCTCCCACCACGCCCTAGTGGATGGTAGGGCATGAAATCCCGCCTGTCGGCACATGTCGACTCATAAAACAGTCAAATGACCCCATGTCGACCTTTTGCCTGTCGACCTTCCCCATGTCGATCTAATGACCCTTTCGACCTTATAAAAGTCGACCTAATGACCGTGACGACCTAATGACCCTGTCGACCTTAGTCATGTCAACCTTCAGTCATGTCGACCTAAATGCAGGTCGACCTAATGCTTGTAGACCTAAATGCTGTAGACAATATGACCATATCCCGATAGAGAATACACCCTTTGCTAAATTGTGAGAGAATTGTGTATGAATCGCTAATTGCTATTCTATCGCAAGTCCATATGCAATTCCCCAACCCTCAAGAGGTTTTTGCTGTCTGTGCAAATGTGAGTAACTGTGACCCTTAGAAAGCTAGAATGTGATGGCAGATAAGAATCTAGTCTGCCCCTTTTTTAGATATGTTGGAGCCAAGAAAGTCGGCTCCTGATTTGCCTCTAGGCGGCCAATAGAATCATTCGGAGGAGAGGCGTGGAAGATGAATGTTCTCTGCTTCTCTCCTCAGTCCGAGCGGGGTGATGCGGGACTTGGACTACGGCAGAGAGAAGAAGACGGGATCTTCGCCAGAGGACCTGGTGAGTAGGATTTCCTTCCACAGGTCCCCAAATGGATTTCTTTGGATCCTGGACCCTGGACTGTTCAGCCCTGGAGACCCGGACCCCGGACCAGCCCCGGAACCAAGATCCCGGACTCTGCAGCCACGGACCCAGGAACCAAGGCACCAGACCCTGGACCATGGAGCCCCGGGACCTACCAACGGGCTCAAGATAGGTAAGTATCAGTATGTGTGGGCTTTGGCTGTATTAAAGTTTTATTTTTCATATGTCAGTGTGTATTTATTTGACTATTTTTCATACTGTGGAATTACAAGTACCAGCGGGCTCTTTAATGCCCCGCATGCTGGGACCTGTGGTTCTCCAAGTCCCAGCTTGCGGGGGAGGCTTGCTGGGACTCATAGTTCCACAGTATTAAACAATAGTTTATTCTTTTTTTACACTGCAATCAGCGCGATGCCCACTGGGACAGCACCAGGCTTCAGCCTGGTCAGGTAAGTCCCGGAGGGGGACCCCTTTATTGGGGGGGTACCCACTCCCCCAGGGCCCCTGGCCAGGCTGACTGGTCAATAGGGATGAATGTTTTGGCCGCGGGACCTTATATAATAAGTGTACCCCGGCTGTGACATTACCCTGCTGGCTGGTTTGGTCTGGGGCTGGTTCTTAAAATACAGGGGACCCCTACTCATTTTGTCCCCCGTATTTTGGGAACCAGCCCTGGACCTGGGGCTGGTTTTAAAAAATCGGGGAACCCCTATTTGTCGTGTTTCCTGATTTTTCATTACCAGCCCCGGCTCTTTCAGCCTGGTGCTGGTTACAGCTGTGGAGGGGACCACACGCCGTTTTTTTTTTTTTATTCTTATTTTATTAACACTGAAGGCTGCAAATACGACAGGAAAATAAAGTGTGTTTTCCTGCCGTTTTTGCCCGGCCATTCGCGGATGTTTTACACTAATTAGCGGTCGTATTTTCAATACAGCCGCTTAGTAAATCAGGAATCACCATTCTTTTGAATGGTGATTTCTGTCGTATTCTATCGATGGTGTATTCATTCGTATTTGTAAATACAAATACGAATGTCCCATCAATACGAATACGAAAATTTCTAGTTTTGGCATAGTAAATGCCAAAAATACGAATAAGCCCCCAGAGCACTCCTGCTCTCTGGACCACCCGCCACTGCTGTCTGAACTCTCCTCCCTGGGTCATCCGCTGCTGCACCCGGGGGGCCTGCTGTCGGAGTACTGCTGCTCCCGATGCTACCTGCCACCAGTGCTCTACTGCTCCCCAGTGCTGGCAGCTGGTGCTATTACAGGTGAGCACGGGCTGCCAGCGCTGGGACGCATGAGAGCATGCCTTTGCTGAACTGTAAAAGCCAGTGCATGGAAGGCTGATGCTGGAGCAAGACCTGCCTTCGCCTCACCCCATCTCTTTACACCTTTCCTTTTTCTATCTCTAATGTCCGGCAGTGACCACATTTGAAATGTCTGCTAAGAGGGGAGCAGGAGCGTTGTTAAAGGGCAGAAGTATCAACTAATTTTAAGTGCATATCTGCACTTAATGCTGGTTAACTGGGGGGATTACGTTTTTTTATATGTGTTAACAGCACACCTAACGTGCTCTATGGACAGCCTGAAGAGTAACGCTCGGCGCGGCTGTCCTCTGTAATCCCCCCCAGCAATTAGCGGCCGGGGCGATGTAGTAACAGCTGCTTCTCCAGCTTAGGGCTAGCGTTGTCCTATCCCCACTGTGGGGACAGCACTAGCCCTGCTGCTGGCTCTGGGCTGCGCTGGAGATCTTGCGATAACAAAATCTTGCGCATGCCCAGAGAGCCGACCAGGGGAGGTTGTTTTTTTTACAATGCGCTCGCGCAGTGCTGCCTGGCCGCCAATAAAGAGAGCTGAGGAGACAGGAAATAACATCTCTCCTTATCGACAGCCGCCTGCATCATACATCAAGGTTATAAGCGTGCCCACTTCTCTTTGTTATGCAGGAGAAGCGGGACCTGTTATTTTAAACGTATATAGCCCCATTAATAAATCTGCCCCTATGTGGTGGAACATTTGTGGGCATTATCTGTAATGGCGTTACTTTAGGAATTGTGTGGGGGGGACACTACTGGAGGCATCATACAGTATGTATAAGCAGGAGTACTGGGGCACTACGGTGTGTTGCATGTTGTGTTATGGGCATAATGGTGTGGTATGTTGTATAATGGGCATGACTGTGCGTGGCATAATGCCTAACAGGCATTATGGTGTGCGTAACCCTGGCTCAGCATGTCCAAGTGATTCTAGCTGGTGTAGTGTGTTTAAGTGGCACTATTGTGTGGTGTAATGTGAATTTGTACTATTATGTGGCCATGCCCTGAGTCAAAAAAAAAATGTTGTGGGGTTCTTCTCCTCCTGCTCCCCCCCCCCCCCCATGACCAGCCCAGAGCTCGGAGTGGTCCTGATTCCCAAGATATGGAGGACACGCACCAGGCTCTTGAGCCGGCCCTGGTTTCCAAAATACAGGGGACAAAATGAATAGGGGTTCCCCGTATTTTGGGGACCAGCACCAGGCTCCACTAGAAGGGGGTATAATGCTGCAGCCAGGGGATACTCTCGATGGGGTCCCATGGCCAAAACATTACCCACCCTAACTAATCAACCCAGGCCTGGACTGAAGCCCCAGGCTATCCCCTGCACCCCTGAGCGGTGGGTACAGGGTTGATAGCTTGTTTAAACCGTAAAAATAGGAATTTAATACCTACCGGTAATTCCTTTTCACAAAGTCCTTATGGGATACTGGGCATCGTCTTAAGACCTTGGATATTAGAGGGTACCCACAAGGTCTTAAGACTTTTCCCAGTATCCCACAAGCCTGCCCCACATGCTGGTACTTGGGAGAACCACAGGTACCAGCATGTGGGGCATTAATGGCTCGCCGTTACCCAGTGGCATAACTAGATACATGTGGGCCCCATAGCAAAAGTTTTTAAGGGTCCCTATTTATCATCTAATGCTGAAAAATGTATACAGCACATGATACTTTGACAGGCAAAGTGGGCCCCATAGCAGCTGCACCCCCTGCACCTATGGTAGTTACGCCCTTGCTGGTACCTATAGCCCCCCTGTAAAGGAAATATAAAAAAAACACAGGTTTTTAAATATTTTATTAAACTTCATCTTGTCTTCACCCAGGGGGGCTCCTGCCCCCCCAGGGCTTCTGCGGAGTCTTCACCTGGGGTAGCTGCCTTTTTAAGCTCTTTTGCATGGCCTCCACCACCTCCCAGGGATTGTTCTTCTGGAGCTCTTCTCTGCTCCCCCTCCGCCATCGGACTGGCTGCCCCGTCTTGAACTGGTTAATATAGCCAGCTCCAGGGGGTGGGGCAATGACAAGCCATGATTGTCTGGCCGTGGCCATTTTGAATTTTTATTTCCTCCACGCCGCTGGATGAGGGGGACCAAGACCACCGCTGAGACAATGCCACCACAAGGCTCAGTTTATTTAGGGTGAGGAGGGGTTCGGAAGTGCCACGAGTGGGGGAGGGCCCGGGTGCTGCAAGTGGGGGCGGAATTGCCGTGAGTGGGGGAGGGGTCCGGGTGCTGCATCTGGGCATCTCAGGGTGAGGAGGGAGCTGGGCATCTTGGAAGAGGTGCACAGGGCATCTTAGAGGTAGAGGGGTGCTTCTAGAGGTTAGCGCTAGCGGGCAGGGGATCCCTGTTGCGTATGAGAAGTCACCACGGAGTCCCTGCGGCAGATGGGAACTAGTAGTTCCCATCCGCCGCAGGGTCCCCGTCGCTGATCTCACATAAGCTGCAGGGACCCCCTGCCTGCTGGTGGGTGGCATGCAGCGGGGTCTGGCAGCACAGGGTCGGGTAGCGCTGGCGGGCAGGGGGTACCTGCAGCGTATGTGAAGTCAGCGGCAGGGTCTCTGCGGCAGATGGGAACTAGTAGTTCCCATCCACTGCAGGAACACTGCTGATAATCTCACATACGCTGCAGGGACCCCCTGTCCACCAGCACTGCCCCGCCTAACCCTGCGCTGCCAGAGACCGCTGCATGCCACCCACCAGCCTCCTGGGACATGCTGCAGAGTCCAGACAGGAAGTTCCCGCTGGTCAGAGCTTTCTGCTGCAGGCAGACAGTGAGAGTTGGGCAGCCAGGTACCTGAGACATTATAGGAACTAGGTGGCTGTGTGACCGGCCGGGTTGACCCCTTCAGTGATCACTCAGAAGCCACCACACAGCAGAGATGTACAAGGCGTTCTGAGTGATCACTTTACATTTACAGGCAAGGCTGTTATTCATCAGGGTCCCACGGGGCTGCGCGTCCATATCGCTGTGTGGGTTACACACACAGCGATATTTAGCCACTTTCTGAGCTGTTTAGTAAAATTATGTAAAATCGCTCAGAAAGTGGCTGATTATCGGTCCGTGTGTAGGGCCCATTAGTTCAGTTGCCAGAGGCAGCAGTGCCCCACTCACAGCCAGCAGTGGGAGAGGAATAAGAGGGAGAGGCAGCAGTGTTTTATGAGTGTAAGGGCCAGATGTATCAAGCTTCAAAAGTGATAAAATGGACAGTGATAAACAGACAGCCAATAAGCTCCTACCTGTCATATTACAGGCTGGGTTTGAAAAATAACAGGGAGGAACTGATTGGCTAGCTGTTTATCACTCTCAATTTTATCACTTTTGAAGCTTGATACA